>NC_069729.1:21144508-21159508 GCF_027358585.1 Pangasianodon hypophthalmus
TGAACCTTTAAAGAACCCGTCAAGTACAAAGACAGTTTAGTTAAAGGTTGAACAGGTTCTAGACATTTAGAGGAAAATAACAAGCGATAATTTGGAGTTTTTTTTATTAAACACTTACCCAGTTACTACACACCACACACTCTTAGACCAAAATGGGTTCTTTAAAAATGGAGTTCATTAAATAATTAAAGGTTCTTCTAAAAAAAAAGTTGCCCCCCATTGGGAAGAGAGCTTGTCACGCATTTAGCATTTAGCTAAACTCTCTTGGTACTTGGTACATTTTTAAAAAAGAGAGGTTTCCATGGATACAACCCTTTAAGGAGGTCCAAATCTGTTAATTATCCAATGAACCCTTAAAGAACCCTTAAAGAACCTTCTTAGGAGTGTAAATTATTGTTCTTTTTTTCTTTTTTTTAACTTTAGCTAGCTTGGTACTTGACACACTGTTGATGAACAATCTGTTTATTTGGAGTGTCACATTCATGAACAAAAAAATTAGAACTTTTCTGGATCTTTCTGCAGATGTTCTCATCCTCTTCTCTGTTCTGTTTTTAGTTGATCCCCCTCATGTACTTTAGTAGTTCTTAAAGAATATAGTCAGAAGATTAATATAAAACTCCCCCTTTTTTGGTTAAAGTGGTACATTCTTGTCATTTGCTAATGCAGCTGGAATGTACTACTGACTCTGGGAATAGGGGGAAACGCTTCATGAGGGATTATCGTAGTAGGATTGTATAAAAGTCTGAGTTAATCTGGTGGTACAATCTGAAGGGACAGTCTGAGACCATACGCTGGATTATGGATAAATAAAACTCATAGTAAAATAAATTAAATAAAGTAAAATTAATTATATTTTTTTGTAAAAGGAAACGAAAAAATCAACAAAGGAAACATGACTCAGAAGAAGGTAAAGCTCTTTTTGCTAATATATCATATATAGAGTACAGATTTTCTAATCAAAATACTATACAATGTGAAAAATAATAAAGATTTGCTATAATAGAAAAGCTGTAAAGGAACTAGAACCTGTAATTTAGCAGAATCTTGAGTAGACGGTTCAAAATTTTACTACTAACACTTACTGGTTTGTTTGTTTGTTTATTTACCAACATGTGCAAAATTGTAAACAGGCTAATGCTGTGAAAAACAAGGAAGATTCAACGTCACAGAACAAAATACTGTAAAGAGTCGAGCAGAAATTAAACCTGTTTGATTTCTAGTGTTCTGAAATCTCATAATCTTATTTTTTATAAATATATTTTATAAATATATGAGATTATATCAGAATTATTAGAATAAGATCGGAGTATTAACCCGAGTATTTACAGTGTGAACAGACCGAACAGTGTGGAAAATATTATATTTATAATTTTGTTTCTATTCCATGAGACAAGATGCAGAGAAAAGGAAATATTATGGGATGGAACCTGACCTAATTTAAATGAAATTAATTTAATAGGTGATTATTGTTCCGGAAGTGATTATATTTTATCAAGACAATTATTTTGATAAATTACAGCAGCATCAAATTTTACAATTCAGTGTTTGTGCATTTAAATAAGAGTGTTTTATAAATTGTTAGAACCTTACATTTATTAGTTATGTGAACTTTACACTTATACATTGTTAGAACTTTACATTTATAAGTTATTTGAACTTTACACTTAAAAAATTATTAGAACTTTACATTTATACATTGTTAGAACTTTACACTTTATAAATTATTAGAACTTTACAGTTATTCATTGTTAGAACTTTATCCTTAATAAATTATTAGAACTGTACTCTTGTAAGTGATTAGAATTATAAGACATTTGTTTATTTATTTATTTATTTATTTATTTATTGTATAGGTGTCACCTGAAGTCGCGACTGTAGCTGGCAATTTGCCTCCGAGCTACGAAGAAGCCAACGCAGGTAACAAACATCTACTATAATTATAATTATTTCTATGATAAATTTTGTTATTATTGATTTGAATAAGTATTATAAGAATAAGTATTATAAGAATAAGTATTAAGTAAGTGCCTTATTTAAAAGAGATTTTTTTGCTGCTTATTAAGAAATCCATCGTATGAAATTAACTGTTATTATTATTATTATTATTATTATTATTATTATTATATTTTGTAACAAGGAATGTATAAAGTTATAAAATTAAGTTTGAATCAGAGATGAGGAATGAAGCACTGAAACAAATTCAAAATAATTATAAACATAATAATTAAATATTTACGCTCTTTTTCTGCAGGATGCCCCGGTTACAGTTACAGCGATGGTGCATTTTTATGGGACGATAAAAACATCAGACGCGTTTTCGTGCGCAAGGTAACGATTATTATTTAAAAAATAAAAATACGTAATAAAAAATACAATATAACAAAAATGTTTGATTTTTCAATTTTTTTTCTATTTTTCTGTTTGTTTTAAATTAATTTTATAGAAATATATCCACTTAACAATATAACCATCTTCATAAGTATTCACAGTTTGCAATACTTTCAAGTTTATTTTTAAAATCTTTAATAGTATGTTAATAAAAAAATAACCTTCTTCATTTTATATATTTGATTCAATTTCAGTTTTAAAAATAAATAAAAAATATAAATATATTTTAAATACAAGTTTCTTTAAATAGATACTTTCTCAAGGGTTCTTTGGATTGGTTTCTAAAGAGTTTATTTATTTGTTTATTTATTTATTTATTTATTTATTTATTTGAATTTTTTTTTTTTTACATTTATTGTCTTCTTTAATGAGAACTGACTCAGAGAAATTCTTCTAAGTAAATCTGCAAACATTTCAGCTCTGTGAATCACTTTTACAACTTTAATGAACACAATAATAATCATTTTAATAAAATGTTATTTTATTTGTATAACGTTGTTTAGCGTTAGATATTTTAAACAATCGTCTTTTTCAGGTTTATTCGATTCTGATGCTGCAGCTGGTTGTTACTCTGGCTATTGTGTCTCTTTTCACCTTTTAGTGAGTAACTTCTGTATTTATTCATGCTTTTATTTTATTTTATTTTTATTCATGCTTTTATCTTACTGCTGAAGTGTGACGTCATCAATAACATCAACACTATTTACCATAAAATCAGGAATTTAAATCATTAACATAAATTCGTTTGTGAAAGTTGAATTGTTTGTAGATTAAATGAACTTTGTTGTGTATTTTAGTGAACCGGTGAGGTTTTATATTCAGACTCATCCTGCGCTTTACTCCACGTCCAGGTAATAAACAACGTTACGCTGAATTTATACACAACAATTTTATAATACTGTTAAAAAACAACTTTTATACGTATTTATATATTTATATATATTTTTGCAGCCTCCTGTTTCTTGTCACCTATTTAATGTTGGCTTGCTGTGGAGATTTAAGGTAACACTTATTTAACAACAACAACAACAACAACAACAACAATAATAATAATAATAATAATAATAATAATAATAATAATGTTTTTACAGAGAACCCTATCTCTATATAAAATGAAATATAGCTTACAAAATTTCATAATTCCACAATTTGCAAAAAATAACTAATATAACTGAACTTTTATCTGTTAGAAGTAGCTTTTTTCAGGTAAAAATTGAACATTAGATTTTTTTAAAATGATTCCATATTAAATCTAGCGTTTTAGATTTTATAAAAAATATATCATAATATTTTAACCACTGCGCATTTTAAATTCTAAAATAAAAAAAAAAATTGTCCAAATCCATTAAATCCATTTCTGTGATGTACAATTGAGCAAGTATTTAATAATCTGCTGCCTAATTTTGCATATTTTAATACATTTTAGATTAAAATAATAAAATCTTGTACCTATAAATACATTCAAATAGTTATATTTTATTTTAGGAAAACAAAAAATATTAGGATGTGGAAATTGATCTTAAATTAACTTATTAAACTAAATTAATTAATTGATTAACTTGACTATTATTACTCACTATTATAAACTCAGTGTTTGTTTATTTAAAATAAGAGTTTTTATAAGTTTTTAGGTCGCTATACTTAATAAACCGGACGCTTGGTGTGTGTACAGTTCATTTCAGCAGCGTGTGATATCTCACCTGTCCACCAGAGGGCTCCCCACAGAACCCTGACCGTTGCCATGGTGATTAATTTCCCTCACCTGCAGCTCGTAGCCTGTTCACAGAGCGCTCACTGATTTCACTTTTCCCAGCGTCGAGCTGATTTCTCACCAAACCGAGGCGTGGGCTTCTGCGCTGCACCACAATTTTATTCACTTGTGCTTTTTTAAAAAAAAAATTATTTTTGAACAGACACAAAACATTATTTATTTACAACAAATTTATTTGTTTGTTTGCTTGAAATTGTTCTTCATCCTTCAGTAAATCTGTTTCACAGGGAGCTTTACTACGTTAAAACACAGATCTAAAAACAAAACTGTCAATTCGGAGTAAATTTTAAATGTTAAATTTGTTAAATAAGTTAAAATATTAAATTAAAGTTAAATAAATATTAGATTAGATTAGATTTCTATCACCTACAGGATCTACAGTCAGAACCATTAATACTGAATTCTCCATCAGAACCTGTGTTTATTTCATCGATTAAATTAGATTAAATATAAAACGTTTTACTCCTTAATCTGTTATTTGTTTTTGTTCTTTCAGGAAGCAAAAAGAACCGATAAATTCTTTTATAAGAGCGCTGTTTCTAAGAAAATATCTTTAATAATTGATGAAGAAAAATCTCTAAAATTGTTTTATCCGTGTTTCAGGAGGCAGTTTCCCTGGAATCTCATTCTGCTCTCAGTCTTTGTGAGTATCTGCAAAAAAAAAATAGATTAACAGCATTATTTTTACTATTATTTTCTTTCTGCCTGTTTAGTTTTTGCTTTGTTTGATTGTTTTTTTTTTCAGACACTGTGCATGGCTTTCATGCTGGGTTTCATTTCCAGGTAAATTTCTGTTTATTCCTGAAAACATTCAGTATAATAATTATATTATAATTTATGTTTTTATGTATTTATATCGTATTCTGTCGGTCATTACAGCTTCTACAACACGAGGTCAGTGATCTTGTGTCTCGGCATCACGGTTGTGGTGTGTGTGTGTGTCACCGTCTTCAGCTTTCAGACGAAGGTGAGTCAGTAATGCGTACGAATATTTATTAGCGTTCGCGAGAGAAACTTTTATTCCAGTTACTTATTTTACAGACTAACTCTAGAAATATCGCTCTAACTACGAAGACGGATTTTGCTTGCAAATATTTTTGAAATGTTACTGGAAGACATTTTAAACGAGGATTGTACGTGCTAGCGGAAAAGACAAAAAAGATAGCTATCCTGACACGCTGTACGAGCGTCAATCACTCTTCCCTTGCGAATAATATTCCCATGACTTTTAGTCATAAAATGTTCAAATGTTACAAGTCCTAAAACTTATTCCTGTAGCTAACGGAAACTATAGCTACCTGTAAACTAGCGGAAGTGACCGTAATAGCTGAGTGTTTCGCAGTGCTTTAGCTATATTACTGTTGTTTACTTTGATTTTTTCCTCGTTAGTTTTTAACAAATGTTGTAGTATGACTGCGTGGATTGTGGAAGTCATTACAGAGAGAACTCGTGTCGTTCGCGGCTGTATTAATAATCAAGCTTTTGAAAGCTCGGGCTCCTACATTATTTACTTTCCTTAACGCCAAACGATGAATACCTTTAGCATAACCGCTAGCTTCGCCAGTGCCGACTGAACAACACAACAAGTAACCGGACCCACAGTCCGGGAAAGGAATCATGGGAAGCAGGAATAAGGTGGATAAATCTGGAATAAAATTATGTAGTGTGGTGAAGGCTTGGATTCACAGAAAATCCAAAATGTCCGTTTTGCGGAAAAAAAGTTTACAGACAGGAACTGGTTTTATTTCAGCACTTAATAAACGTTACATTGACATTTCCGCAGTAATGATTTGAAACTGATCATTTTTACTACAAGTGGTGAGTCAGTAACATCAGTAACAGCTAAAAAGATGCAAAACAACAGCGCCTCCTGGTGGCGAATATTCACCCTTTAATAACACACAACATGAATCAGAATAATAATACAAGTTGGATATTAACTTTTATATTAATTATATTAAGGCAAAAGAAGAAGTACAAGCCCTGACCCCGCCCCTGACTCCACCCATAACCCCGCCCCTGACCCTAAACTTAATTTTCATTAACTCGTTCTTTCTCGCTCTTTAGATCGACGTCACGTCGTTCCAGGGCCTTCTGCTGAACCTCTGCCTGGTGCTGCTCGTCTGCACTCTCGTCATGGGATTTGTCGTCCCGTTCGGATACGTAAGAGTCTAAAAATAAAACTAGGCCACAACACGTAAATCCCATTGAGCATGCACACACACACACACGCACACATACACACACACACACACACACACACACACACACACACACGTGCTGTAGTGTTTATACAGAAAACAACTTACACTCACATTTACAACATGCTTTACACATTCAATACCATGGAAAAAAAGAAGGAAAGATAAAGTGGTCAGTGAGACAGGTACAGATAGACAGGTGTGTTCTGTATACGTACTACATGATTCAGGAGCGTAAGCGTGGTCAGTGAGACAGGTACAGATAGACAGGTGTGTTCTGTATACGTACTACATGATTCAGGAGCGTAAGCGTGGTCAGTGAGACAGGTACAGACAGACAGGTGTGTTCTGTATACGTACTACATGATTCAGGAGCGTGAGTGTGGTCAGTGAGACAGGTACAGATAGACAGGTGTGTTCTGTATATGTACTACATGATCCAGGAGCGTAAGCGTGGTCAGTGAGACAGGTACAGACAGACAGGTGTGTTCTGAATATGTACTACATGATCCATGAGTGTGAGTGTGGTCAGTGAGACAGGTACAGACAGACAGGTGTGTTCTGAATATGTACTACATGATCCATGAGTGTGAGTGTGGTCAGTGAGACAGGTACAGATAGACAGGTGTGTTCTGTATATGTACTACATGTTCCAGGCGCATCAGCGTGGTCAGTGAGACAGGTACAGATAGACAGGTGTGTTCTGTATATGTACTACATGATTCAGGAGTGTGAGCGTGGTCAGTGAGACAGGTACAGACAGACAGGTGTGTTCTGTATATGTACTACATGATCCAGGCGTGTGACCGTGGTCAGTGAGACAGGTACAGATAGACAGGTGTGTTCTGTATACGTACTACATGATTCAGGAGCGTCAGCGTGGTCAGTGAGACAGGTACAGATAGACAGGTGTGTTCTGTATATGTACTACATGATCCAGGAGCGTAAGCATGGTCAGTGAGACAGGTACAGATAGACAGGTGTGTTCTGTATACGTACTACATGATTCAGGAGCGTAAGCGTGGTCAGTGAGACAGGTACAGATAGACAGGTGTGTTCTGTATATGTACTACATGATCCATGAGTGTGAGCATGGTCAGTGAGACAGGTACAGATAGACAGGTGTGTTCTGTGTATGTACTACATGATCCAGGAGCGTAAGCGTGGTCAGTGAGACAGGTACAGATAGACAGGTGTGTTCTGAATATGTACTACATGATCCATGAGTGTGAGTGTGGTCAGTGAGACACGTACAGACAGACAGGTGTGTTCTGTATATGTACTACATGATCCAGGAGCGTACGCGTGGTCAGTGAGACAGGTACAGACAGACAGGTGTGTTCTGAATATGTACTACATGATCCATGAGTGTGAGTGTGGTCAGTGAGACAGGTACAGACAGACAGGTGTGTTCTGTGTATGTACTACATGATCCAGGAGCGTAAGCGTGGTCAGTGAGACAGGTACAGATAGACAGGTGTGTTCTGTATATGTACTACATGTTCCAGGCGCATCAGCGTGGTCAGTGAGACAGGTACAGATAGACAGGTGTGTTCTGTATATGTACTACATGTTCCAGGCGCATCAGCGTGGTCAGTGAGACAGGTACAGATAGACAGGTGTGTTCTGTATATGTACTACATGATCCATGAGTGTGAGCGTGGTCAGTGAGACAGGTACAGATAGACAGGTGTGTTCTGTATATGTACTACATGATCCATGAGTGTGAGCGTGGTCAGTGAGACAGGTACAGACAGACAGGTGTGTTCTGTATATGTACTACATGATTCAGGAGCGTAAGCGTGGTCAGTGAGACAGGTACAGATAGACAGGTGTGTTCTGTATATGTACTACATGATTCAGGAGCGTAAGCGTGGTCAGTGAGACAGGTACAGACAGACAGGTGTGTTCTGTATATGTACTACATGATCCAGGAGCATGATCAGTGAGACAGGTACAGACAGACAGGTGTGTTCTGTATACGTACTACATGATCCAGGAGCTCGAGCGTGGTCAGTGAGACAGGTACAGACAGACAGGTGTGATCTGTATATGTACTACATGATTCAGGAGCGTAAGCGTGGTCAGTGAGACAGGTACAGACAGACAGGTGTGTTCTGTATATGTACTACATGATTCAGGAGCGTGAGTGTGGTCAGTGAGACAGGTACAGATAGACAGGTGTGTTCTGTATATGTACTACATGATCCAGGAGTGTGAGCGTGGTCAGTGAGACAGGTACAGATAGACAGGTGTGTTCTGTATATGTACTACATGATCCATGAGTGTGAGCGTGGTCAGTGAGACAGGTACAGATAGACAGGTGTGTTCTGTATATGTACTACATGATCCATGAGTGTGAGCGTGGTCAGTGAGACAGGTACAGACAGACAGGTGTGTTCTGTATATGTACTACATGATTCAGGAGCGTAAGCGTGGTCAGTGAGACAGGTACAGACAGACAGGTGTGTTCTGTATATGTACTACATGATTCAGGAGCGTAAGCGTGGTCAGTGAGACAGGTACAGATAGACAGGTGTGTTCTGTATACGTACTACATGATCCAGGAGCTCGAGCGTGGTCAGTGAGACAGGTACAGACAGACAGGTGTGATCTGTATATGTACTACATGATTCAGGAGCGTAAGCGTGGTCAGTGAGACAGGTACAGACAGACAGGTGTGTTCTGTATATGTACTACATGATTCAGGAGCGTGAGTGTGGTCAGTGAGACAGGTACAGATAGACAGGTGTGTTCTGTATATGTACTACATGATCCAGGAGCGTAAGCGTGGTCAGTGAGACAGGTACAGATAGACAGGTGTGTTCTGTATATGTACTACATGATCCAGGAGCGTAAGCGTGGTCAGTGAGACAGGTACAGATAGACAGGTGTGTTCTGTATATGTACTACATGATCCATGAGTGTGAGTGTGGTCAGTGAGACAGGTACAGACAGACAGGTGTGTTCTGTATATGTACTACATGATTCAGGAGCGTGATAGACAGGTGTGTGTTCCTCTCGCCACAGCTTCCGTGGTTACACACACTCTATGGGATTTTGGGCGCCGTCACTTTCACCATGGTGAGAAATAAAGAAGCTTCTAGAAGTGTTAAATAATCAGTGTTTAGTATATGTGTGTGTGTGTGTGTGTTTAGTGTGTGTGGATTTAATCTTAATATTACATCACACCTTAGTGTCTGTCTGTATTTTTACCATCTATATACCTGTCTGTCTGTCTGTCTATATACCTGTCTGTCTGTCTGTCTATATACCTGTCTGTCTGTCTATATATCTGTCTGTCTGTCTGTATGTCTAACTATAACTGTCTGTCTTTATATATACCTGTCTGTCTACCTGAATATCTGTCTAACTATACCCACCTGTCTGTCTGTCTGTCTGTCTGTCTCTTTACTGGTCTGTTATCTGTTATATCTGTCTAAATACAGTGGATATAAAAGTTTACATCCCCCCTGTTACAACTGCAGGTTTTTGTGATGTAAAAAATTAAAAACCTAAAAACCTAAATAAATAATCTCAGATGTTTTTTTTTTCACCTTTAATGTGATATAGCAACCAACAACATATAACCTGGTTGCATAAGTATACACACCCCTTAACTCCTTAACCTTTTCCTTGTTTTTTTTGGGTAAGAGTCTCCCGACTTAGCGCATCTTCATTTAGTAATTTATTCCACGCTTCCTTACAAAAATTCTCCAGATCCATCAGAGAGAGAGAGAGAGAGAGAGAGAGAGAGAGAGAGAGAGAGAGATCTCCTGTACGCAGCCCTCTTCTATCATTCCACAGGTTTCTGATCTGGATTTAGATCTGTGCTCTGACTGGACCATTCCAAAACACTGATCTTCTTCTTCTGACGTCGCTCCTTTGTTGGCTTGAGTTTGTGCTTTGGGTCGTTATCGCGCTGGAAAGTGAAATCGTTCTTCATCTTCAGCTGTCTAACAGACGCCTGCAGGTACTTTGGTACTTGTAGACTGGTATTTGGAGCTATCCATGATTCTGTCTATCATGATTAGAGCCTCAGTTCCAGCTGAAGAGAAGCAGAACCATAGCGTGATGCTGCCACCACCATGCTTCACCATGGATATGATGCTCTTTGGGCCAAACATATCTTTTAGAATTATGTCCAAAAGCTTCTACCTTACTCTCATCAGATCAGAAGACATTTAATCACATGGTTTTGGATGACTTAGGGTGTTTGGTGTTAGACACTCTACCTCAGACACGTGAAGGATACGAGAGATTGTTGTCACGTGCACAGAGTGATCAGTACTTGGCCAGATGTTCCTGCAGCTGCTTTAATGTTGCTGTAGGTCTCTCAGCAGCCTTCTTCAGTTTTGGAGGAACGTCCTGTTCTTGGTGATGTCACTGTGGAGCTCCATTTTCTCCACTTGTTGATGATGACCTTCACGGTGTTTCATTTTATACGGAATTTCTTTTATACGCCTCTCCTGATCGACAGCTTTCATTTGTAAGCTCTTTGGCTTCAGCAGTCGGATGAAACCAAGAAGATGTGAAGAAACTCGTACAGAAGCAGCTGATCTTTATTTGAGGTCAGAATAAAGATTAGCTGCTAAAGATCAGAATGACAGCTGTGTGAGAATTACATCTGAACGTGAGATTGATTGTGATTGGTTCAGTCTGAGCAGTCACATGACCCATTATAAAAGGGTGCGCATACTTATGCAACCAGGTTATTTAAATTTTTTTAATTTTTTTCCTCCCAAAACATTTCTATTTGTTTTTTTTTTTTACTTGAATGTTGTTGGTTTCTGTATCATTAAAGGTGGAGAAAGATCTGATTTATCTGTTTTATTTTTTTACATCACAAAAACCTGCAGTTTTTACAGGAGTGTGTAAACGTTTTATATCCGCTGTATATAAATTCCTGTCTTCCTGCATGTAAATAAAACATTATTATATGTGTGTGTGTGTGTGTGTGTGTGTGTGTGTGTGTGTGTGTGTGTGTGTGCGCAGTTTTTGGCATTTAACACTCAGCTGTTGATGGGGAACAGACAGTACGCCCTGAGTCCTGAGGAGTACATCTTCGCCGCTCTCACTCTCTACCTCGACATTGTTTATATTTTCACTCACATTTTACGGCTGTTCGGTGACAGCAACGAATAAATCAAACAAATAAATCAAATAAAAAATAAATCAAATACAACGAATAAATAAAAAAAAAAATAAATCAAATACGACGAATAAATCAAATAAAAAATAAATCAAATACGAAGAATAAATCAAATAAAAAATAAATCAAATACGACGAATAAATCAAATAAAAAATAAATCAAATACGAAGAATAAATCAAATAAAAAATAAATCGAACATGTCGAATAAATCAAATAAAAAATAAATCAAATATGTTGAATAAATCAAAGTAATAAATTAAATAAAAAATAATTCAAATACGACGAATAAATCAAATAAAAAATAAATCAAACAACAAATCAAATTAAACCTAATCCACTCGTACCTTAATGTTGCTTTCACACTTTTTAATTTAATTTAATTTAATTTAATTTAATTTAATTTAATTTAATTTAATTTAATTTAATTTAATTCAGCTGATATGAAAAACAGAAATAATATTGGCAATGAAATATTTTCCGCTCTTCACGCTGTAAATCTCCTCATATTATCTCACTAACAAAACTCTACTTTGTCCTCCATGTTTGTTTTTCTCACTCGACGCCCAACGTGTAACCTGATTGGTCGAGAAAAAAAGTGTTTGATGTCACATGGTACTTTTCTGAACATGTGAACTTTTTGGCAGTTGGGAAAGAAACGTCTCTCATTTAAACTCCAATAAAAAAAAAAACAGGAAAGTCGTCACGTTCGCGATCTCATTCAGCTTTTAACTCGCTTAGTTCCTGTCACTCTTTAGTTTCTCATCGTAACACGAGGACGAATCGTAGCGTTCGCTCTGTTCGCTCTGTAACGTAGCTCGCTAACTAAGACTAGCATGTTAGCATTAAATGTTGTGATGTTAGCTCGTTCACGTTAACAACAAACCAGCTGTTGTTAAATTCTTTCTCACTGACGTCCCCTAAACACTTTCCCTCGGTTGAGTGCTCTTGTTCTTTTACCTGACTTTTACCCATGAAATTTACCCACAAGGCATTGCTGCACTCAAGTGTCCCCTTTTCAATTCAATTCAATTCGATTTACAAAGTTCTTTATTTTATATTTACGAATAACATTAATGTTATTTCTGCGCTTTTTCACTGCTGATTCATTCACCATGTTTTGTTTAAATGTTTAAATCGTAATTATTGTTTGTTATTTGGACACTAATAATTACAAAGCTGTAGCGTAAATGCTGATTTTTTTTTTTAAATTAAAAAAATGAGCTTTTACTGTAAATTTATGAAGAATTTATAGTTTAATGATTTGTTGCACGTGGCCTTTTATCTGAAACTTTATTTTTACGCAGTGTTGCTTTGCAATTTTATGCTTTACGCTTATATTTATTTCATTTTTCGTGTTTTTTTTAATTGTGTTTGGATATAATGTATAATGTATAATATCCAACAAAACATTATAATATGATTACAATTTTAAAAAAATAATCCAAAAATTATAAGTAAAAAATTATATAGTTATAATGTTTGTCAACTGAAACAAGTTTGAATAAAATTAATTCTAAAAATCACTTGTTTTGAAATATTTAACTACACTACACGTTTACAGTTGAAGAACATACAACATATTACAACGATTAAAAACCTTTTTATTTAAAAAAGAGAAAAAAAATCAACAGACAAAGTTCCAAAAAAATAGTAAAACTGAAAAAAAGAAAAGTTTTTTCATCAACAAATTAAAAACAAACACAAGAGTAACAATAAAAATCAGCTGTGGCACAGGAAGACACGCGAACATCGGAGCAAACCAAAATATCAAAACTCTTCTGATAACTGTACAAAATGTGTAATATTATAAATAAGTAATATGTTTTTAAAAAAAAAAAAAAAGCAGTTCAAGAGATGAGCCAAACTTTCGCTCGATAAACACAATGACGAGTCAAACCTGGAGAATTTTTGGACGGATAAAAGTTTGTTTCTAAAAATCTCCTCAACCCAATACAACTAAGCTGAAGAGATTTACGGAGTTACGCTACGAAAATTCATCAGAGATTTCACAGAAATTGCATATTTGTACTCAAAAATAAAACATCGTAATACTAATACTAACACTAATGTCATCTTTATGCTAACTGTAGCTAGTTTTAATATGCAAATGATTCCTATGTTTAAAAAAAATGCAATTTTCCTTAAAACTTGACTATTTATAAACGTAAGTCTTGCTATGTTTCATAGCGGTATTTCATCTTGCTATACATTTGTTCATACGTTTTATTAGCAATTAGCATTGCAGTATAGCAGACAGTCTGGCCTGTAAACACATTGTTTTATAGTTTCAAGATTTTAAAAAAAAAACTTTTTTTTTCTAGTTTTTTGTATTTTTCCGAGGCACATTTTGCAGGTTTGTCCCGGTCAATGTGGCTTTTATCTCCTGAACTGCTCGACTCTCCTGTTATAGCAGCCAAGTGTTTTGAAACTATGAAATAAACTTTACGAGGCAAGAAGAGAAAAGAAAAATCCTTACTCTGAATATACATCTCAAAATTTAAAATCGTAATAAATGTGGGCGGAGTCAAGAAGCAGGAAGTTAAAAGTTAAAAGTAAAACCAAGTAGAAAGAAAACAAAACGTCTTGATGACATTATTACTGCCTAGAATTATTTATTGTATATATTTTGTTTTTAATTGTTATTTTATTTTTATCATTATTATTATTAATTATTATTATTTGAATATTCTATTAGTTGTGCATAAATAATGAGAATTAATTTCATTATTTAAAACGAGCAAACGATGAAAACGATGCTCCGAATTTGCGCATTTTTAAATATAATAAATGGGACATGGCTTGAGATAAAAAAATTAAGAAGGTTACAATTATTATTTTTGTTAAATAGATGAAACTGTATTTTAAATAAATGGCTGGATTTTGTGCAAATATGACCTATGACCTACAAACAAAGTATTATTTTTTAAATTATTTTAAACATCATTTATTTATCTTGAATTTAAATGAACTATTCAACATTTTCTTAGTGAAAACCATAAATAACATCTAATATATTTAAAAAAAAACAACACTGTGATGTAACACGTCATTTCATAGTTTCAAAACTTGTTTTTGGATTTGTAGTGAAAGTTGATAAGCTCTTTTTAATAAAAAAAAAAATCTATATTTCATGATTAAAACCCATATTTGCTTCCTTCATGAGGTGAACTGCATGTTTTTAACCTGTGAAATATGCTTTTTTTTTCAACAACAACAACAAAAACAACAACAAAAACACAAGAAAAAAGTTCAAAAGAAAATAAAGAGGAAAAAAAAAGTGGAAATTAGTTCTGGTTTAACTTAAAAACTCAGTTTTCCAAAAAGTGTCTTGATTTTAGGGTCAAAGGTTACTGAAAACAACCGAAATAACGTTTCGCTTTAATGAAATAATGAATAAAATAATGATCTGTAATGGCGCTGTAGTGTTTTTAGACGACAAATTAAAATTTGTATAACCGTAAAATTAAAATTTAATTAGCTCTCAAT
>NC_069729.1:21164508-21197008 GCF_027358585.1 Pangasianodon hypophthalmus
GTGTGTGTGTGGGGGAGGCGATATGACAGAAATATCATATCACGATACTTGAGGACATTTCTACAATACCCGATATGTATCATTAAATATGTAGTAGTGTCTACTAAAATAAATTCTAATCATCGCTATCGTCAAATCATCAAATCAGCTTCTTTCAATCAGTTTGTAAATGCTATTTAAAAAAAAAATCTAAGAAAAACATATCACGATACCTGCGATATCACAGAAAAGTGTATTGTAACACAATCTATCACAATATCAATAGTTTATCATCATATTGCTAAACCCAGCACCAAGCACTTACTCATTTAAATACCACACATGACGTTATTAATTTTCGTGAAACACAGATCACACTCCTGATGTAGTAAATAAACACATCTGTGCTGTATCGTTATTGATATCTTTATTTTAAGCCCTTATCACTGACCTGGTAAGACGGTACTTGAGAAGGCATGTAGGGAGACAGAGATGTCGGAGCGATCATTCTGTTCGGAGCGATGCTGTACGGAGACGAATAAAACCTGCAAATCACAGAAACATTTAAAATATCAATACTGTTACATTTTATAAATCAATAAATTAGACAAAAAACATGGGTTTTGTTCTTTAAGCGTGTTGCAGTACTAACTGTGGCCACTAGGTGTCACAAGGATCAAATGCTTTAGTACAGTATGGAACAGTGGCGTGAAAATTTCTGTATCATTATCACTTGTTTAATTCAGTGAATAAAACTCGTTTTTTTGATTGTTCGTTTATTTTACAGAGTGATAACGCCACGTTACTCACCCGTTCTGTAAGGCTGTTGGGTCGTATGTTAGCGTCATTCCTCCCTGAAATTACAAAAAACCAACAGATTTTAGATTTTACTATTCAAAAGTTCTTCAGTTTCTATACACAGAACAACTCACACAAGGCAAATATGTGCTTCAAATCTTTATTTATTACTATACTATACTAGACTATAGACTGTATGTATACTGTATACTATACAGTACAATACTATAGACTATAGACTGTATGTATACTGTATACTATACTACACTGTACTATAGACTGTAAATTGTACACTGTATACTATACTGTACTATATGTACACTATACTATACGATGTACACTATACAATATACTATATAATGTATACTTCATAGGATACAATACATGTAGTATATAGAATAAAATATGATACTATAGATTGTACACATAGTACTCTGCTATAGACTGTGGAATATATACCGCGCGTTACGCTACACTGTACTATAGACTGTGGAATATATACCGCGTTACGCTACACCGTACTATAGACTGTGGAATATACACCGCGCGTTACGCTACGCTGTACTATAGACTGTGGAATATACACTGCGCGTTACGCTACGCTGTACTATAGACTGTGGAATATACACTGCGCGTTACGCTACGCCGTACTATAGACTGTGGAATATATACCGCGTTACGCTACGCTGTACTATAGACTGTGGAATATACACCGCGCGTTACGCTACGCTGTACTATAGACTGTGGAATATATACCGCGCGTTACGCTACACCGTACTATAGACTGTGGAATATATACCGCGTTACGCTACACTGTACTATAGACTGTGGAATATATACCGCGCGTTACGCTACGCCGTACTATAGACTGTGGAATATATACCGCGCGTTACGCTACACCGTACTATAGACTGTGGAATATATACCGCGTTACGCTACGCCGTACTATAGACTGTGGAATATATACCGCGTTACGCTACGCTGTACTATAGACTGTAGAATATATACCGCGCGTTACGCTACACTGTACTATAGACTGTGGAATATATACCGCGTTACGCTACGCCGTACTATAGACTGTGGAATATATACCGCGCGTTACGCTACACTGTACTATAGACTGTGGAATATATACCGCGTTACGCTACACCGTACTACAGACTGTGGAATATATACCGCGCGTTACGCTACGCTGTACTATAGACTGTGGAATATACACCGCGCGTTACGCTCCGCTGTACTATAGACTGTGGAATATACACCGCGCGTTACGCTACGCTGTACTATAGACTGTGGAATATACACTGCGCGTTACGCTACGCTGTACTATAGACTGTGGAATATATACCGCGTTACGCTACACCGTACTATAGACTGTGGAATATACACCGCGCGTTACGCTACGCTGTACTATAGACTGTGGAATATACACCGCGCGTTACGCTACGCCGTACTATAGACTGTGGAATATACACCGCGCGTTACGCTACGCCGTACTATAGACTGTGGAATATATACCGCGCGTTACGCTACACCGTACTATAGACTGTGGAATATATACCGCGTTACGCTACGCCGTACTATAGACTGTGGAATATATACCGCGCGTTACGCTACGCTGTACTATAGACTGTGGAATATATACCGCGTTACGCTACGCCGTACTATAGACTGTGGAATATATACCGCGTTACGCTACGCTGTAATATAGACTGCAGAATATATACCGCGCGTTACGCTACACTGTACTATAGACTGTGGAATATATACCGCGTTACGCTACACCGTACTATAGACTGTGGAATATACACCGCGCGTTACGCTACGCTGTACTATAGACTGTGGAATATACACCGCGCGTTACGCTACGCTGTACTATAGACTGTGGAATATATACCGCGTTACGCTACACCGTACTATAGACTGTGGAATATATACCGCGTTACGCTACGCTGTACTATAGACTGCAGAATATATACCGCGCGTTACGCTACACTGTACTATAGACTGTGGAATATATACCGCGTTACGCTACACCGTACTATAGACTGTGGAATATACACCGCGCGTTACGCTACGCTGTACTATAGACTGTGGAATATACACCGCGCGTTACGCTACGCTGTACTATAGACTGTGGAATATATACCGCACGTTACGCTACACTGTACTATAGACTGTGGAATATATACCGCGTTACGCTACACCGTACTATAGACTGTGGAATATACACCGCGCGTCACGCTACGCCGTACTATAGACTGTGGAATATACACCGCGCGTTACGCTACGCTGTACTATAGACTGTGGAATATATACCGCGTTACGCTACACCGTACTATAGACTGTGGAATATACACCGCGCGTTACGCTACGCTGTACTATAGACTGTGGAATATACACCGCGCGTTACGCTACGCTGTACTATAGACTGTGGAATATATACCGCACGTTACGCTACACTGTACTATAGACTGTGGAATATATACCGCGCGTTACGCTACACTGTACTATAGACTGTGGAATATATACCGCGTTACGCTACACCGTACTATAGACTGTGGAATATACACCGCGCGTCACGCTACGCCGTACTATAGACTGTGGAATATACACCGCGCGTTACGCTACGCTGTACTATAGACTGTGGAATATATACCGCGTTACGCTACACCGTACTATAGACTGTGGAATATACACCGCGCGTTACGCTACGCTGTACTATAGACTGTGGAATATACACCGCGCGTTACGCTCCGCTGTACTATAGACTGTGGAATATCTACCGCGCGTTACGCTACGCCGTACTATAGACTGTGGAATATATACCGCGCGTTACGCTACACCGTACTATAGACTGTGGAATATATACCGCGTTACGCTACGCCGTACTATAGACTGTGGAATATATACCGCGTTACGCTACGCTGTACTATAGACTGTAGAATATATACCGCACGTTACGCTACACTGTACTATAGACTGTGGAATATATACCGCGTTACGCTACACTGTACTATAGACTGTGGAATACACACCGCGCGTTACGCTACACTGTACTATAGACTGTGGAATATATACCGCGTTACGCTACGCTGTACTATAGACTGTGGAATATATACCGCGCGTTACGCTACGCTGTACTATAGACTGTGGAATATATATCGCGTGTTACGCTACGCTGTACTATAGACTGTGGAATATATACCGCGCGTTACGCTACGCTGTACTATAGACTGTGGAATATATACCGCGCGTTACGCTACGCCGTACTATAGACTGTGGAATATATACCGCGTTACGCTACGCCGTACTATAGACTGTGGAATATATACCGCGCGTCACGCTACGCCGTACTATAGACTGTGGAATATATACCGCGCGTTACGCTACGCCGTACTATAGACTGTGGAATATACACCGCGCGTCACGCTACGCCGTACTATAGACTGTGGAATATATACCGCGTTACGCTACGCTGTACTATAGACTGTAGAATATATACCGCGCGTTACGCTACGCTGTACTATAGACTGTGGAATATATACCGCGTTACGCTACACCGTACTATAGACTGTGGAATATATACCGCGCGTTACGCTACACTGTACTATAGACTATGGAATATATACCGCGTTACGCTACACCGTACTATAGACTGTGGAATATACACCGCGCGTTACGCTACGCCGTACTATAGACTGTGGAATATATACCGCGTTACGCTACGCTGTACTATAGACTGTGGAATATATACCGCGCGTTACGCTACACTGTACTATAGACTATGGAATATATACCGCGTTACGCTACACCGTACTATAGACTGTGGAATATACACCGCGCGTTACGCTACGCTGTACTATAGACTGTGGAATATACACCGCGCGTCACGCTACGCTGTACTATAGACTGTGGAATATATACCGCACGTTACGCTACACTGTACTATAGACTGTGGAATATATACCGCGTTACGCTACACCGTACTATAGACTGTGGAATATACACCGCGCGTTACGCTACGCTGTACTATAGACTGTGGAATATACACCGCGCGTTACGCTACGCTGTACTATAGACTGTGGAATATACACCGCGCGTTACGCTACGCCGTACTATAGACTGTGGAATATATACCGCGTTACGCTACACCGTACTATAGACTGTGGAATATACACCGCGCGTTACGCTACGCTGTACTATAGACTGTGGAATATACACCGCGCGTTACGCTCCGCTGTACTATAGACTGTGGAATATCTACCGCGCGTTACGCTACGCCGTACTATAGACTGTGGAATATATACCGCGCGTTACGCTACACCGTACTATAGACTGTGGAATATATACCGCGTTACGCTACGCCGTACTATAGACTGTGGAATATATACCGCGTTACGCTACGCTGTACTATAGACTGTAGAATATATACCGCACGTTACGCTACACTGTACTACAGACAGTGGAATATATACCGCGTTACGCTACGCTGTACTATAGACTGTGGAATATATACCGCGTTACGCTACGCCGTACTATAGACTGTGGAATATATACCGCACGTTACGCTACACTGTACTATAGACTGTGGAATATATACCGCAGGTTACGCTACACCGTACTATAGACTGTGGAATATACACCGCGCGTCACGCTACGCCGTACTATAGACTGTGGAATATACACCGCGCGTTACGCTACGCTGTACTATAGACTGTGGAATATATACCGCGTTACGCTACACCGTACTATAGACTGTGGAATATACACCGCGCGTTACGCTACGCTGTACTATAGACTGTGGAATATACACCGCGCGTTACGCTCCGCCGTACTACAGACTGTGGAATATCTACCGCGCGTTACGCTACGCCGTACTATAGACTGTGGAATATATACCGCGCGTTACGCTACACCGTACTATAGACTGTGGAATATATACCGCGTTACGCTACGCCGTACTATAGACTGTGGAATATATACCGCGCGTTACGCTACGCTGTACTATAGACTGTGGAATATATATCGCGCGTTACGCTACGCTGTACTATAGACTGTGGAATATATACCGCGCGTTACGCTACGCTGTACTATAGACTGTGGAATATATACCGCGCGTTACGCTACGCCGTACTATAGACTGTGGAATATATACCGCGTTACGCTACGCCGTACTATAGACTGTGGAATATATACCGCGCGTTACGCTACGCCGTACTATAGACTGTGGAATATATACCGCGCGTTACGCTACGCCGTACTATAGACTGTGGAATATATACCGCGCGTTACGCTACACTGTACTATAGACTGTGGAATATATACCGCGCGTCACGCTACGCCGTACTATAGACTGTGGAATATATACCGCGCGTTACGCTACGCCGTACTATAGACTGTGGAATATACACCGCGCGTCACGCTACGCCGTACTATAGACTGTGGAATATATACCGCGTTACGCTACGCTGTACTATAGACTGTAGAATATATACCGCGCGTTACGCTACACTGTACTATAGACTGTGGAATATACACCGCGCGTCACGCTACGCCGTACTATAGACTGTGGAATATATACCGCGTTACGCTACGCTGTACTATAGACTGTAGAATATATACCGCGCGTTACGCTACGCCGTACTATAGACTGTGGAATATATACCGCGTTACGCTACACCGTACTATAGACTGTGGAATATATACCGCGCGTTACGCTACGCCGTACTATAGACTGTGGAATATACACCGCGCGTCACGCTACGCCGTACTATAGACTGTGGAATATATACCGCGTTACGCTACGCTGTACTATAGACTGTAGAATATATACCGCGCGTTACGCTACGCCGTACTATAGACTGTGGAATATATACCGCGTTACGCTACACCGTACTATAGACTGTGGAATATATACCGCGCGTTACGCTACACTGTACTATAGACTATGGAATATATACCGCGTTACGCTACACCGTACTATAGACTGTGGAATATACACCGCGCGTTACGCTACGCCGTACTATAGACTGTGGAATATATACCGCGTTACGCTACGCTGTACTATAGACTGTGGAATATATACCGCGCGTTACGCTACACTGTACTATAGACTATGGAATATATACCGCGTTACGCTACACCGTACTATAGACTGTGGAATATACACCGCGCGTTACGCTACGCTGTACTATAGACTGTGGAATATACACCGCGCGTCACGCTACGCTGTACTATAGACTGTGGAATATATACCGCACGTTACGCTACACTGTACTATAGACTGTGGAATATATACCGCGTTACGCTACACCGTACTATAGACTGTGGAATATACACCGCGCGTTACGCTACGCTGTACTATAGACTGTGGAATATACACCGCGCGTTACGCTACGCTGTACTATAGACTGTGGAATATACACCGCGCGTTACGCTACGCTGTACTATAGACTGTGGAATATATACCGCGTTACGCTACACCGTACTATAGACTGTGGAATATACACCGCGCGTTACGCTACGCTGTACTATAGACTGTGGAATATACACCGCGCGTTACGCTCCGCTGTACTATAGACTGTGGAATATCTACCGCGCGTTACGCTACGCCGTACTATAGACTGTGGAATATATACCGCGCGTTACGCTACACCGTACTATAGACTGTGGAATATATACCGCGTTACGCTACGCCGTACTATAGACTGTGGAATATATACCGCGTTACGCTACGCTGTACTATAGACTGTAGAATATATACCGCACGTTACGCTACACTGTACTATAGACTGTGGAATATATACCGCGTTACGCTACACTGTACTATAGACTGTGGAATACACACCGCGCGTTACGCTACACTGTACTATAGACTGTGGAATATATACCGCGTTACGCTACGCTGTACTATAGACTGTGGAATATATACCGCGCGTTACGCTACGCTGTACTATAGACTGTGGAATATATATCGCGCGTTACGCTACGCTGTACTATAGACTGTGGAATATATACCGCGCGTTACGCTACGCTGTACTATAGACTGTGGAATATATACCGCGCGTTACGCTACGCCGTACTATAGACTGTGGAATATATACCGCGTTACGCTACGCCGTACTATAGACTGTGGAATATATACCGCGCGTTACGCTACGCCGTACTATAGACTGTGGAATATATACCGCGCGTTACGCTACGCCGTACTATAGACTGTGGAATATATACCGCGCGTTACGCTACACTGTACTATAGACTGTGGAATATATACCGCGCGTCACGCTACGCCGTACTATAGACTGTGGAATATATACCGCGCGTTACGCTACGCCGTACTATAGACTGTGGAATATACACCGCGCGTCACGCTACGCCGTACTATAGACTGTGGAATATATACCGCGTTACGCTACGCTGTACTATAGACTGTAGAATATATACCGCGCGTTACGCTACACTGTACTATAGACTGTGGAATATATACCGCGTTACGCTACACCGTACTATAGACTGTGGAATATATACCGCGCGTTACGCTACACTGTACTATAGACTATGGAATATATACCGCGTTACGCTACACCGTACTATAGACTGTGGAATATACACCGCGCGTTACGCTACGCCGTACTATAGACTGTGGAATATATACCGCGTTACGCTACGCTGTACTATAGACTGTGGAATATATATCGCGTGTTACGCTACGCTGTACTATAGACTGTAGAATATATACCGCGCGTTACGCTACGCTGTACTATAGACTGTGGAATATATACCGCGCGTTACGCTACGCTGTAATATAGACTGAAGAATATATACCGCGCGTTACGCTACACTGTACTATAGACTGTGGAATATATACCGCGTTACGCTACACCGTACTATAGACTGTGGAATATACACCGCGCGTTACGCTACGCTGTACTATAGACTGTGGAATATACACCGCGCGTTACGCTACGCTGTACTATAGACTGTGGAATATATACCGCGTTACGCTACACCGTACTATAGACTGTGGAATATATACCGCGTTACGCTACGCTGTACTATAGACTGCAGAATATATACCGCGCGTTACGCTACACTGTACTATAGACTGTGGAATATATACCGCGTTACGCTACACCGTACTATAGACTGTGGAATATACACCGCGCGTTACGCTACGCTGTACTATAGACTGTGGAATATACACCGCGCGTTACGCTACGCTGTACTATAGACTGTGGAATATATACCGCACGTTACGCT
Source organism: Pangasianodon hypophthalmus (assembly GCF_027358585.1). NCBI lineage: Eukaryota > Metazoa > Chordata > Actinopteri > Siluriformes > Pangasiidae > Pangasianodon > Pangasianodon hypophthalmus. Next base: position 21,173,548 of record NC_069729.1, read on the forward strand.
ACGCTGTACTATAGACTGTGGAATATATACCGCGTTACGCTACACCGTACTATAGACTGTGGAATATACACCGCGCGTCACGCTACGCCGTACTATAGACTGTGGAATATACACCGCGCGTTACGCTACGCTGTACTATAGACTGTGGAATATATACCGCGTTACGCTACGCCGTACTATAGACTGTGGAATATACACCGCGCGTTACGCTACACCGTACTATAGACTGTGGAATATACACCGCGCGTTACGCTACGCTGTACTATAGACTGTGGAATATACACCGCGCGTTACGCTACGCTGTACTATAGACTGTGGAATATATACCGCGTTACGCTACGCCGTACTATAGACTGTGGAATATATACCGCACGTTACGCTACACTGTACTATAGACTGTGGAATATATACCGCAGGTTACGCTACACCGTACTATAGACTGTGGAATATACACCGCGCGTCACGCTACGCCGTACTATAGACTGTGGAATATACACCGCGCGTTACGCTACGCTGTACTATAGACTGTGGAATATATACCGCGTTACGCTACACCGTACTATAGACTGTGGAATATACACCGCGCGTTACGCTACGCTGTACTATAGACTGTGGAATATACACCGCGCGTTACGCTCCGCCGTACTATAGACTGTGGAATATCTACCGCGCGTTACGCTACGCCGTACTATAGACTGTGGAATATATACCGCGCGTTACGCTACACCGTACTATAGACTGTGGAATATATACCGCGTTACGCTACGCCGTACTATAGACTGTGGAATATATACCGCGTTACGCTACGCTGTACTATAGACTGTAGAATATATACCGCACGTTACGCTACACTGTACTATAGACTGTGGAATATATACCGCGCGTTACGCTACGCCGTACTATAGACTGTGGAATATATACCGCGCGTTACGCTACGCCGTACTATAGACTGTGGAATATATACCGCGTTACGCTACGCCGTACTATAGACTGTGGAATATATACCGCGCGTCACGCTACGCCGTACTATAGACTGTGGAATATATACCGCGCGTTACGCTACGCCGTACTATAGACTGTGGAATATACACCGCGCGTCACGCTACGCCGTACTATAGACTGTGGAATATATACCGCGTTACGCTACGCTGTACTATAGACTGTAGAATATATACCGCGCGTTACGCTACGCCGTACTATAGACTGTGGAATATATACCGCGTTACGCTACACCGTACTATAGACTGTGGAATATATACCGCGCGTTACGCTACACTGTACTATAGACTATGGAATATATACCGCGTTACGCTACACCGTACTATAGACTGTGGAATATACACCGCGCGTTACGCTACGCCGTACTATAGACTGTGGAATATATACCGCGTTACGCTACGCTGTACTATAGACTGTGGAATATATACCGCGCGTTACGCTACACTGTACTATAGACTATGGAATATATACCGCGTTACGCTACACCGTACTATAGACTGTGGAATATACACCGCGCGTTACGCTACGCTGTACTATAGACTGTGGAATATACACCGCGCGTCACGCTACGCTGTACTATAGACTGTGGAATATATACCGCACGTTACGCTACACTGTACTATAGACTGTGGAATATATACCGCGTTACGCTACACCGTACTATAGACTGTGGAATATACACCGCGCGTTACGCTACGCTGTACTATAGACTGTGGAATATACACCGCGCGTTACGCTACGCTGTACTATAGACTGTGGAATATACACCGCGCGTTACGCTACGCTGTACTATAGACTGTGGAATATATACCGCGTTACGCTACACCGTACTATAGACTGTGGAATATACACCGCGCGTTACGCTACGCTGTACTATAGACTGTGGAATATACACCGCGCGTTACGCTCCGCTGTACTATAGACTGTGGAATATCTACCGCGCGTTACGCTACGCCGTACTATAGACTGTGGAATATATACCGCGCGTTACGCTACGCCGTACTATAGACTGTGGAATATATACCGCGTTACGCTACGCCGTACTATAGACTGTGGAATATATACCGCGTTACGCTACGCTGTACTATAGACTGTAGAATATATACCGCACGTTACGCTACACTGTACTATAGACTGTGGAATATATACCGCGTTACGCTACACCGTACTATAGACTGTGGAATACACACCGCGCGTTACGCTACACTGTACTATAGACTGTGGAATATATACCGCGTTACGCTACGCTGTACTATAGACTGTGGAATATATACCGCGCGTTACGCTACGCTGTACTATAGACTGTGGAATATATATCGCGCGTTACGCTACGCTGTACTATAGACTGTGGAATATATACCGCGCGTTACGCTACGCTGTACTATAGACTGTGGAATATATACCGCGCGTTACGCTACGCCGTACTATAGACTGTGGAATATATACCGCGTTACGCTACGCCGTACTATAGACTGTGGAATATATACCGCGCGTTACGCTACGCCGTACTATAGACTGTGGAATATATACCGCGCGTTACGCTACGCCGTACTATAGACTGTGGAATATATACCGCGCGTTACGCTACACCGTACTATAGACTGTGGAATATATACCGCGCGTCACGCTACGCCGTACTATAGACTGTGGAATATATACCGCGCGTTACGCTACGCCGTACTATAGACTGTGGAATATACACCGCGCGTCACGCTACGCCGTACTATAGACTGTGGAATATATACCGCGTTACGCTACGCTGTACTATAGACTGTAGAATATATACCGCGCGTTACGCTACACTGTACTATAGACTGTGGAATATATACCGCGTTACGCTACACCGTACTATAGACTGTGGAATATATACCGCGCGTTACGCTACACTGTACTATAGACTATGGAATATATACCGCGTTACGCTACACCGTACTATAGACTGTGGAATATACACCGCGCGTTACGCTACGCCGTACTATAGACTGTGGAATATATACCGCGTTACGCTACGCTGTACTATAGACTGTGGAATATATATCGCGTGTTACGCTACGCTGTACTATAGACTGTAGAATATATACCGCGCGTTACGCTACGCTGTACTATAGACTGTGGAATATATACCGCGTTACGCTACACTGTACTATAGACTGTGGAATATATATCGCGTGTTACGCTACGCTGTACTATAGACTGTGGAATATATACCGCGTTACGCTACACTGTACTATAGACTGTGGAATATATACCGCGTTACGCTACACCGTACTATAGACTGTGGAATATATACTGCGCGTTACGCTACGCTGTACTATAGACTGTGGAATATATACCGCGCGTCACGCTACGCCGTACTATAGACTGTGGAATATACACCGCGCGTTACGCTACGCTGTACTATAGACTGTGGAATATATACCGCGCGTTACGCTACGCTGTACTATAGACTGTGGAATATATATCGCGTGTTACGCTACGCTGTACTATAGACTGTGGAATATACACCGCGCGTTACGCTACGCCGTACTATAGACTGTGGAATATACACCGCAGGTTACGCTACGCCGTACTATAGACTGTGGAATATACACTGCGCGTTACGCTACGCTGTACTATAGACTGTGGAATATATACCGCGCGTTACGCTACGCTGTACTATAGACTGTGGAATATATACCGCGCGTTACGCTACGCTGTACTATAGACTGTGGAATATATACCGCGCGTTACGCTACACCGTACTATAGACTGTGGAATATACACCGCGCGTTACGCTACGCTGTACTATAGACTGTGGAATATACACCGCGCGTTACGCTACGCTGTACTATAGACTGTGGAATATATACCGCGCGTTACGCTACGCTGTACTATAGACTGTGGAATATATACCGCGTTACGCTACGCCGTACTATAGACTGTAGAATGTTTGGTTAGATTTAGTATTAGCAGGACAGCTAACATTTATCTGGTTAAAGTCATCAGTGAGTTTTGTTTATTTGCACACGCAGACAGAGAAATAACATAAATGATTAAAATACGCTGCTGGACTTCTCCTTTAACGTTACCGTGTCGGTGTCTCTGATCCAGGGCCGGCCGTTCTGCAGGTATTTCCCCTGATTCTGTCTCTTCTTCTGTCCTCCGTCAGCAAATTTACATAACAACGGCTCCGTCGGCACTAAAATACAAACCAGCGTGAGTCCAAAGATTCTCAATGCGCCATCAAAGATTCTCAAAGATTAATTTCTCCAACAAGACCCGTTCTTCACTAAATACTAGTGTGTAGACAGTGAAATTGTGTGTCTGTGTGTGTGTGTGTGTGTGTGACAGAGATCAGTGCTGACAACTGAGACATAACTTGTACAGAAACATCAGACTGAGATCCTGATTGGTTACACACACCTGACCTCTGACTGAAGGCCACTCACTCACTCACTCATACACACATTCACTCACTCACTCACTCACTCATACACACATTCACTCACTCACTCATACACACATTCACTCACTCACTCACTCACTCACTCATACACACATTCACTCACTCACTCATACACACATTCACTCACTCACTCACTCACTCACTCACTCATACACACATTCACTCACTCACTCATACACACATTCACTCACTCACTCACTCACTCACTCACTCATACACACATTCACTCACTCACTCACTCACTCATACACACATTCACTCACTCACTCATACACACATTCACTCACTCACTCACTCACTCACTCATACACACATTCACTCACTCACTCATACACACATTCACTCACTCACTCACTCACTCACTCATACACACATTCACTCACTCACTCATACACACATTCACTCACTCACTCACTCACTCATACACACATTCACTCACTCATTCACACACACACACACACATTCACTCACTCACTCACTCATACACACATTCACTCACTCACTCATACACACATTCACTCACTCACTCACTCATACACACATTCACTCACTCACTCATTCACACACACACACACACACATTCACTCACTCACTCATTCACACACACACACATTCACTCACTCACTCACTCATACACTCACTCACTCACTCATACACACATTCACTCACTCACTCACTCATACACACTCACTCACTCATACACACATTCACTCACTCGCTCACTCATACACACACTCACTCACTCATACACACATTCACTCACTCACTCATACACACACTCACTCACTCATACACACATTCACTCACTCATTCACACACACACACACACATACACACACTCACTCACTCACTCATACACACTCACTCACTCATACACACATTCACTCACTCACTCACTCATACACACTCACTCACTCATACACACACTCACTCACTCACTCACTCATACACACATTCACTCACTCACTCATACACACATTCACTCACTCATTCACACACACACACACACATTCACTCACTCACTCACTCATACACACTCACTCACTCATACACACATTCACTCACTCACTCACTCATACACACTCACTCACTCATACACACACTCACTCACTCACTCACTCATACACACATTCACTCACTCACTCATACACACATTCACTCACTCATTCACACACACACACACACACACATTCACTCACTCACTCACTCATACACACACTCACTCACTCACTCACTCATTCACACACACACACACACACATTCACTCACTCACACACACACATTCACTCATTCACACACACTCACACACACATTCACACTCACTCACATTCACACTCACACACTCACACACATTCACACTCACTCACTCACACATTCACACACACACACTCACTCACTCACACATTCACACACACACACTCACTCACTCACACATTCACACACACACACACTCACTCTCTCACTCTCTCTCTCTCTCACTCACTCACTCACCTGGCACTCCTGGTGGAGTTTTAATATATTTTCCATTAAAATGTTGGATAATGGCTTCACATTTCTCCGTGGATTCCATCCTGCAAAACACAAAATCCTTTCAATAAATAAATAAAAACTATGCAAAAAATCTATTTTGCCTTGCTAAGAAATATTTGCGGTAAATAAATAATTGTTTGAAATTCATTTAACCACCTTTGGGTTTTAGAAAAGTGCCACAGAAATTCAAACTATTATTGTATTATCAGTGACGGCTTTGTAATTTTTTTTTTTTTGCAGACTACAACTCCCACAATCCTCGGCCCATGACCTCGTGTCAAGCTCCTCCTCATTCAGTCACCTGATTATTAACGACACTCACCTGTGTGCGATCACACACTCTGTCTTTAAATCACACACTCTGTCTTTAAATCACACACACTCACTGATCCTGCATTCTCCAAGCTGCAGCTCTCGGCCTCGGTTGATTTGTTTGTTTGTTTGTTTATTAATCTGCTACGATGCTTTTTATAAAACCAGCAAATGTGTGCTTGGATCCGTCTGTTCGCTTTATCGTAGACGTTTCTTAACGTGAATTCAATTGACTTTTGGTCTGATTGTGTGTAAAATGCAAAGCTGGACTCAGCTGTAGTTTTTATTCATATATATCTCCATAATTTATATTTATATATCTCCAAAGTTTTAAGCTGAAGAAGGAGGAAGGAGAAGAAAGAAAAACACTTAATATATCAAATTTGTAAATGTATTTATTATACTGCTTCTTTCTTCACTTTTAAAAGGAAATGCTCGACCTCCTGAACATTCTCATGAAGCAGGAAGTTATATAAACGACTGTAAATAACTTTAAACCTGACAGTTTACTATAAAGTGCCTCAGGTGTGAAAGCAATCATCCTCTAATGGCCTGAAGGAATACTGTGAAGGAGCAAACAGGAAGTAGGTGAAGAGTGAACAGGAAGTGGGGTTTTACCTGGCGAATCCGACGCCTCTGCTGGTCCCGTTGGCGTCTCGGAGGATTCGCGTGGAAATCACCTGACCGAAAGATTTCAGCATGGACTCCAGCTCCTGCTCGTCCATCGACACGGGCAGGTTGGAGATGTACAGGTTAGTCGGGTCCTGCTCCTGTTGCTGAAAACAGCACGAGACAAAAAGGAAAAAATTTAAACCTGCTCAATTAATATACCAATATTTTTTAAAGCATTTAGAACTATTTATTCAAACTTAGATCTTAGATTCTATACATTAGAGTTTTTTATTTTTTTAATCATATTTTTGTTCCTTGATTGTTTCAATAATTATATTAACTACTGTTTCGATTTTTTTTTTTTTTCTGAATACAAAATTTTTAGAAATGTAATCGATGCTGTGTTACTGACAGCCAGCAATCAAGGTGTTGAAAGAGAAAAATAAACTAAATAAACAAATAATTAAGAATCTATAAAAGTAAAAGAACACAAAAGTTAAAAGTGAAAATTAAAGTGTAAAGACAGGAAAAAGTACAGAAGAGGAAGAATAGAAAGATATTCTTTTATTTTTCCCTCTACACCCTCCAAAGCACTCGTCCTGTTTTTCAGTGTTACTGAAACGGATAAAAACAAAAGAGGGACAGAAACAAAACAGAGCATTGAAATAAATAAATAAATAATTACTGTCCATAAGATCAAAAGCAAAAACACAGCATGGGAAAAGTACAGAAAAGGAGCTAAATTATAAAAATAAATAAATAAAAAAGTACAAAATAGAAAACGGTACATTAAAAGAGGAATAAAAAAATAAACATACTAAAAGAAGAAAAAAGGATCAGGGATATTTTCCTGTTTTATTTTCACTCACTTATATACAGAGAGCTGTGTGTTTGAGATTATTATTATTATTATTATTATTATTATTGTTATTATTATTGTTATTGTTATTGATCTGGACTTACTTTGGCCATTTGCGCTTGGATGCCGGTGGACTTTAGAGCCGTTACAGCTTTCTGAGCCGCTGCAGGACTGTCAAAGTCAACAAAGCCATAACCTACACACACACACACACACACACACACACACGTATGAAAATAATTAAAAAGAGACTTGATCTGTATATTAAAGCTCATTTCTGTGGAAGTTAAACAATAACTTTGCGCTATAACTGTACTGTGTATATAACAGTGTATATAGTCACAGTGCCAGTAATCTGAGTGAAACTCCACAACACGTTTTTAACACGTTACTGTTTCACTGAAACACAATTTATGAAGTTGTTCACTAGAAACTAATTCAATCTGCAATAAAAATTCATTTTAAAATTACTGTTTTATGTGAATTAGCAAAGCAAATTCAGATTTTACCTTCCACTGTTCTGAATTATGATGATTTATTATTATTATTATTATTATTATTATTATTATTATTATTATTAATATATGATCATTATGATTAATATAAAGTGATAATATTAATGAGTGTGCTCATTATTTTTTATTATAATAATCATTTATTCATATTAATATTAGTTTTATGTTTTGAAGCCTCTGACCTTTGCACTTGTTGGTCGTTTTGTCCAGGATGGCTTTGGTGGATACGATCTTCCCGTACCTTCCAAAATAAAAAGTACAGAATGATCAAAAACACGCAAAATCACACACACACACACACACACACACACTCTATCCAGTGCAAGATGTAAGCGCCTTTGATGTCTCCATGTACCCTCCCTTACATTTTCCTCTGTGTGTGTGTGTGTGTGTGTGTGTGTGTGTGTGTGTGTGTGTGTGTGTGTACTCTACGAGTGTGATCTCATGGCTGTTGTTTTCCTGCAGGTTGAAACATCACCCCAGGGACAAAAACAATTTGTTCCGGACTTTTCCCTTCTCCACCTGTCTGAGTCGCATAAAAATATCCACCGAAGTGCCGTTGAAATTCTCCTCATTTCACTCCGCTCTTTTTTAAAAACCATAAAAAAATATATTCATTACATTTATTTGTGTTTTAGCGCAAGGACGTACACAAAGTTCCCCCGATGACATCATCAAAGGAGATACAGGGTCACATGACTTAGAACGGCCGTGCAAAATCAATGTCAGTGTTTAGTATTTATTATTTCACTTATTAAAGATGTTTTTAGAAATAGAACTTTAACATCAACTTTATTAAATTAAGACTAAAAAAAGAATCGTACAACAGCACATTCACGCCGAGTGTTTTATTCCTCTTACACCACAGCAATTTACCAACGATTACAAATTTATTTTATTAAAATACAACATCACACTTTTCACCACAGAAACCGAGAAACCGCAAAGAAGCATAAACTCCTCTGTCCTGAAGACGTCGGAAAACTTACAGTTACAGCAGCTTTACCTCTGACTGTTACAAAGCGCTGACACTGGAGACTCCTTCCACACATGTCTCCCTACAGATCATTCATCAATTACACACTTTTCTTTTTCATCTGTTTATCATCAGTGGAGCGTCCGCTGTACACGTCCCTGTGAATGAGCTGTTGCTATAGAAACGATAACGTATCAGAGCGAGCGCATTAATATAAACCTGCGCTACTGTCAGAGCTGCTGTTCTAGAAAACTCATCAACACCTTCTGACCAATCAGAGTGCAGAATGAAAGCTAAAGAAAAACTGTAAATAATTCCACCTATCTTTTAAAGTTTAGTTTTAAACTTTACACACAGGGAGGACGGATACACACTCTGCCTCTGTGTGTGTGTGTGTGTGTGTGTGTGTGTGTGTGTGTGTGTGTGTTCGTTCTGCACTGAAGTGAACTTTCCCTCATTTGCTTTGACGTAAACCCGACGCTGCTCCAGTAACCAGGCCGTGAAACTCGATCCCTCTGTCCTTCTCTTTCTCTTTTCCTCCTTCCATCCTTCACTCGTCCTCTGGGTCCTAAAGCACTTCAGTTTTCAGCCCAGTGAACGCTACACCACTTTTAAACCCTCGGACTCTCCGAGCCGCTCACGCTGCACCACGTAAATGATGTGAGCTCCGTAGTTTGATGTAGTAGCAGTGTGTATGTCTGTGTGTGTACACTACATCATCACTCACACACTTCAGCATCTCTCACCTGGAGAGTTTTTCCCCTCTGAAACACACCTGATCCCCAAATCACACACACTCTCACCAAAATAAACACGAGAGCTGTCTATCACATGAGAAATAAGAGAAAAGAGAAATAAGAGAGAACTCCGTGAAGGAGACGCAACAGTGCGGATTGTCTGTTCTGCAAAGAGAACCGGAGCAACAGTTTAGAGAAATGTAGATATTTTTAATTGAGTGTGTTGTCAGGAATCACGGCGTGTGTGTGTGTGTTTATTAAATCATTTCTTATAGAAGCGATGTTACTGTGTTTATCTTTTTTCCTCACTTACTCTCACACACTAATAGACGCATGATAAACTGGATTCAGGAATCTGCTGCGCGTGACAGAAGAGGAATCTGATTCCTCTCGGACTCTCAGCGGCTGTTTCTCAGCGTAGTTCAGCGGTTACCGAGTTACATTAAAAGGAAATCAAAGCATCAAAAACTGGAACTAAACCAAGAACCTCCAGGGCCAAAATCTAGTTCCTGCAGGTTTCTGTAGAATTCTTTCCCTTCTGATGAAATCTTAAAGACTGGAACTAAACCAAGAACTAAAATATTTAAAACTGGAACTAAACCAAGAACTAAAATCTTATTAACAAGAACTAAACCAAGAACTAAAATCTTAAAAGCTGGAACTAAACCAAAAACAGGTCCCAATACATATTTGTGCATTTTAATAATAAAAGTTTCTAATTCTGAATATTTTAATTAAAGCACAGTTGACTGTAATACCACTTTTTTTTCCGGTTTTGTAGTTCCTAATTAAAATGTGCTTTTATTGTGTGTTTACAGAACCACTAACTCATTCCTGTGTTGAATGCCACATATTTCAGTTTGCAATCAGAGTCGTTCTGGCTCAACAAGAAGTCGCATAAACCCGGGACTCAAACAGAGCGGACTCCAATTCTGTAGCTGAAGCTCGTTCTAAATTTAATTTCTATAGTTCCCACTACAAAGTGCATTTTTGGCTGTTTTTTTTTTCTGGTTTATACACAACATAATTAATAACAGAAAGGCACGAGCTAGCAAAACCGACATGCCTATAAAACACGCTTCTTAAATTCAGCTTAGCGGGTTAGCGCACCGCAGAAATGTGGAACTTTTAAGTGAAAAGAAATGGTTTTGATTCAGCAGAAATTCAGTCTTACAAATAACACACACACTACCTGTGTTTACCTGTACCGGACTTTTTTTTTTTTTTTTTTTTTTTTTTTACAGGTTAGCGTTAATATGTGCTTCTATAATTAGCACTGATAATTTAATATTTTTGGCACTGTGTTTGCAATAACGCTGGAGGAAATCCCGCCTCCTCACCGACCTTTTCTCTACAGATCTGGCAACATGTTCAGACATTCCTCTCTGTCTCGACACGGTGTGTGTGTGTGTGTGTGTGTGTGTGTGTTGGCACTGCCTGTGGATTATTCACTGAAGCAGAAAATTCTACTTTAAGTTACAGTTTCAGCAGAATGCGTGCAGGTACAAACAAGTCGAATGATTTTAAACACTGATGTAACACCTCATACAATAATTATATAAAATATAATATAAAATAATCAACTTCAGGGCTGTAGCCGTGTGTGTGTGTGTGTGTGTGTGTGTGTGAGTGTGTGTGTGTGTGTGTGTGTGTGTATACAGACCTGCTGCTCAACTTTGACCCACATGATCAACTCAAGTGAAGAATCACATGTTTTTATTTATCACATAATCACACTCTCCTTCTGACTTCACCCCCCCGTCGTTCCCACAATGGTACATTCCATTTTCAATTTGCTCCGATAAATAACATTTCACTACAAATATTGTGTCGATTTATTCTTAAAAGAACGTCTAAACCTCTAAACGCTAAACTTCATCTTCATTTTACATTTCATACACATTTAACTGATTGTTAATAATTATCCTTACTTTATAAGCAGATTATTTACAACATGATCACTAAATATGTTCATTTTGTTTTTCTGAAACTCACTTAAAAACTGTTTGAAACGGAAACCTGAATGTGTTTTCTTCCAAAATGTGACATATTTACAAATAAAACTGTATTTATTTCTTTTATATGTGTGTGTTTTTAGCCACCAGGATTTGATTGTCCTGCAAAACGTTAGCACCTCGATGTGAGACGTGTTCAGCCCTGATGAACAGAACGCAGCATGACCAAAGACACGAGCGAACAAGGTAAGAAAAAGAAAGAAAAGAAAAGCTCAGTTCTGACTTCAGAGTTTTTAAAGACATTAAACTAAGGAAGAATTCAATACTTTAACATGTTATTATAATATCTAATAATCTATTCTACAGAATAACCAATAACAGCGGTAACTCTAACTCCGTCTGTCTGTGTGCAGTATCAGGAAATAAAATACTGTACCACTTAACGCCTTCTAATTTAGCAAACATTAAAAATACACAAAGTTTAACAAACTTTAAAAAATAAAAATAATGAACACCCGATAACGTTCTATTAAAAACATTAACTAGAGGCTGAATGCTAGCTGAAGGCGTGTCATTCTTTAATAAATAAAAAATTGTAATCATTGATAAATTGCTAGGATTAAAGATCGTGGATCTGTTTCTTAATTTTTGTTGTTTGCCGAAGTAGCGCATTCAGGAAAACAAAACAAAGCTAAATAAAGTAAACCAAAAACAACTAAAAAACAGTTTTTAAGAGTTCAGAAGCCACAGCTGTGTGTGTATAAAACCACAGCTTTTGTATTTAGGCAAAGTTTCCTTTGTAGCTTTTCACCGCGGTGGCAGATACGATATTTAAAAACCGGTACTTTTTTTTTCTTGTTCGTATCCGAGCAGTAAACCTCGCACTACAACGCTACCTGAATAATGAGATAAGCTCCGCCCCCTGGTGATGTGACGTCACGCCGCATCAGTCACATCTAAAGGCGATAAATAAACCCAGAGGTTTAGCGTGAAGATGTAGAGTGTGTTAATAACTGAACATTATATTTGCTTAAAATCAGAAATCATCAAAATAATTGATAATCAATTGACAACAGAGCGGCACGATACTGAAGAAAACTGCGATATTCAGTACGACAATGTTGTAAGAGTGTAAAATCAATTTAAATATATTTATATTTAAAAACTGAAAATGACGTAACCATCATACATCTCATGTTCTTCCGAGGAAAAGAAAACATTCTCTGCTGTCGCCGTAAAACTCTGACTTTTCGTAAGTTTTTGAAGTAAAATCATTCCGTTATCGCAGGCCCGTGCGTTACGCATATCGCCATATTTACATTCGCGATATTTTGATAATTTCGACATATTGTGCAGCTCTAACAACAATATCTAAATGTAAACAAACGGAATGTCTGAAGATTTTGATTATTAACACACACACTAACACACACTAACACACACTAACCACACACCAACACACACACACCAACACACACTAACACACACACAAATACATACTAACACACACACAACCACACACTAACACACACACAAATACATACTAACACACACACTAACACACACTAACCACACACTAACACACACACTAACACACACACAAATACATACTAACACACAACCACACACCAACACACACTAACACACACTTACACACACACCAACACACACTAACACACACACAAATACATACTAACACACACAAATACATACTAACACACACACACAACCACACACCAACACACACACAAATACATACTAACACACACACACACTAACACACACCAACACACACACAAATACATACTAACACACACACACACTAACACACACCAACACACACACAAATACATACTAACACACACACTAACACACACACACTAATACACACTAACACACACTAACACAGTGGTGTATTCATTAAACACTACACTCTCATACAGAAGCTCTTCTTTAGCGAGGTGTGTAAACCCGGTGACGCTCGGTTGTGTGTACGTTATATTATTTGTGTAATTTGTCGAGCGATGGTTCTACCAGCTGACGTTGTGTATGAAGATTTAAACACTGCAGCTGCTGCTGAGACTCAGCCGTCTGAGTTTTTCCATATGTTAAAGCGTCTGCTGTGTGTTTGTGGAAAAGCAGAATCACGGCCGTGAGAGTCGTTTAGGAAAAAAAAAACACGCTGTCACAATTTCCACTGCAGATTAAAAGCAGCTCGAGTCGTTCGGCACTTTTCTGCCCCGCGCTTTAATTAAAGACGAAGGCTCGTACATACGCCAAAACGCTCACACTGACGCTAACGGCGCTTTTCTTTTTATCTCACTTTTAAACAAAAGCTTTTGATTTTTTCGGATTTATTTACACACTGGAGTATACCTGATCAAAATTTACATTTTAAACCAATTAAAAACTACACAGAAAAAGTTACTGCGTAATGTTTTTATTTCTCAGTAAACTACCAAAATGACCTCATATCACCTCTATACCTTAATCTTTACTACAAATACAAGAATGTACATATAAATATGCATTATTATGCAAATTTGGACACGCCCCATGTCCTCCTGCGATCACTAACAGCCTAATATCTCTAGCATTAGCTAACTTAGCTACCCAGTCAGCTAACGTCTCACAAACTAGCCTCACATTAGACACGAGTGAGAGTCTCGACTTACATCATCATTTTCTCACCAATTTATTTAAACTTGCTAGAATATATTTCAGTGTTACCTTGAGGTTAGCTACGTTAGCTAGCTAGCCAGATTAGTTAGTGACATCACAACCTGAGGTCATGTTTATATACAAAATACCGAGCAAGTCTTTGTTTTAATGGCAAAAATGTGAACTTGGCTAGACCTGTGAGAAAGTTGACCCAAACACACACAACTATAAAATCACAACCAGCATCTGAGTGGAGTTTAAACATCATGCTGTAGAGTTCAGGAGGAGTTTACAGACACGATTTTGCCTCGTTATCTCTTTAATATCTGTATTCGACCAACGCAGAGAGGGTTTTAGTGATAAAATCCTGGCTATCGGTCTCTCGTACACGCCTCGCCTCCTCTCCCCTCGTCTCTCTCCGTCCTTTTGTCCGCTGATTTATCTGCACGATAAAAACAGATGTTTCCTTCCATATGTGGCTTTATGCAAATGATTCGGAATAACACACAACTTGCACTTATTTAAAAACACACACACACACACAGTGAGAGCGCCGAGTCCATTTTCCCACTCTCCTATGCTGAATTAGCGATTTTTTTTTTTGTATGATCAAAAACCACAGCCCTGATTGTCAAACCTTTTCACTTCCATCGCTGTTATACAAAAAATTAATTCAGAGAACCAAAAACAAGTGCTTACAGAACCGATCAACTTCTTAAAAAATGAATTAAAAACTGGCTGTAGTTCAGCAAATTTTTCTAAACACAAACCAGAGCGACTTCTGTAGCAGATCATCTGTTGCGGTTTATCCAATCACACGCATTTATTTAAATTATTTAGCTGAAGGCAGCTCATCGAACCAGAGAACAGCTACAGGGCGAGAGACATTAACTCAGAAAGGGAAGAGCTTTCACAGACTTTTGTCGATTTTTTTAAATATTTTATTTACGTTCTCTGCTCTAATTCGCAAACTGACGACAAGAAATATTTAACAAAAGGAGACGTAAACAGAATGTTTAACGATGAATGGACTTAGAATCGTCATATTTATAGGCACCTACAGGATCATAATGCAACAACACAATACACACAACTGCACAATACACACAACTAAACACAGGGACAAATGTAACTACGTGCAGCCGTAAAATTAACGTATTATTTTTAACGTTTTAATGAAACTGCTCTGCACTGCAGCACTTTTTAAACTGCCGTTTAAAAGGCGTGTGAAGTGTAAACAGTCGAACACAGAGCCGTCAGAAACCTCATGACTGTTCAGTAACGAAGTGCTAATAACCGAAGTTACGATTAAATAAAGCCTCTCTTGTGTCAGATAAAGATTAAAGGTGCAGTCAGTCGATATCTCGATATCCACGACATCTATGAAAAGTGTATCGTGATGTATTATATCGTCGTATCGCACGGCTGATAGTTGATTGTCAGTGTTGCGTGCTGATTTGCATATCAACCTGTCACAGACCAATCAGATTTCAGTCTTACACAATACGCGTGAAATGAGCAGCTGTTAAAAAAAACAAAAAAAAAAACAAGCAGAACTCATAAAATGCTCAAAGACACTTCAGGTTTATATCGAGTCTCCACTGATGCGTCGCTGTTGAGTAAACTTTCCCTGACGTAACAACACACTCACTATCGGTAACGTTCAGATTTTATCTGAATTTATCTCGCAGCGTGTGGACTCACGGCTGACAGAGTTTGACCAGGTCCTGGTCGGTGGTCCCGGGGTGAAGGCCGCGGATGTACAGGTTGGTTTTGCTCAGTTGTTCCCCGCCTCCTGCACTGCTCGCGCTGCTGCTGTTAGTGTTGGGACTCGGGGGCGCCATCTGGGGACCGGAGGATACATAGGACTGCTGCAGGAACACAAAAAAATAAAGTTGATGAAACTTTTAACCATCACCTCCACCATTTGCTAACACTGAGCCTCATTTAACAACCTTTTAGCAAAAATATCTGTAAATATTTACAACCAGTTTACAAACCAGTTTATTACAATATTACAAACCAGTTTACAAATAAATTCACGTGAAGTTCCCTGATTTAATTCGTATTCGAGTGTCTATGTTGATAAACACCAATCAACCTTAAATTATCAAGTACAATCACAGCATTTAGCCACGCCCACAAAACTCCATGAAAGGCAAAGCTCACAGAGAGCTGAAAACGTCACAATGGCGCCTCCTAAGCGCGGCGTGCGATAAATCTTCCAGTAATGCAGCTCAGCCACTGCAGCACATCGGCTACCAATGACACACACTAGCTCCTCCTCCTCTTCTTATACAGTGCCATTACTTTTGCACTCACTGAACGGCGAGTCTTATTTCAAATATTATTCAAAATGTACATTGAATGTGTGCGTAACTGAAATAAGTAACTTGACAGTGTAATGTGTGTATAAAATCACAGGAGCTCATGCACAATTATACGATTTGAAGTCGATCAGTCGAGATTGACACGAGTGAATCTATTTATACGTAAATTTACACAAACTCAAGACTCAGATGTTGGATTCTGAACAGTTTTTCTGACACATCTCACTGCCTTTAATCAGAGTTACACTGAACGTGTGATTACGCTCATGCGTCGCAAGTTTCATTTTCATTTTCACTCTTCCAGGCAGTTAGAACAAGAACAAACAGCGCACACAAAAACCTTATTTCTACAGTAACTCCTCCCAGACTAAGCACATGACATCATCAATGCTTTAATTCCTGCTTTTAATAATCCTTTAGTAATGAATTAATTCTTTGTAAATCACCTGAAACATGAAAAACTATACGTGCTATTCTATACTAAACGACTTATCCTGCGCAAAATTAGCATTCGTTATTTAAGATCTTCGCTTTATGGTTGATTTGAACATCATGTAAACATCTTTACCTCAAACTTTCACTGCATACTGCAAAACCGAGCAGTTTTACCTTTAACACGACCCAGAGATTTTAGCCTCGACTCCCCCCGTTTCCTCTCTGCAGTGGTTCAGTCCATTGTCTTTGCTTTCTAATAATAACGCTACACAACCTTCAGATACAGAACGGAGAAACTTCATCGCACAGAAACGCTGCGATCGCTGCACGACAGACGTTCTCACGCTTTAATAAATCAAACACAAAAGAGCTTAAACTCTACAGCGCTTGTTTATCGATCGCTAAAACACATTAGGTGTATCAAAACTTCTTCTCTTAAAGTGCGTGTCTCTTAGCAACCCACTTCCTTTCTGTTGCTATGGCTACCGGATCCTGTTTCCTCTTCAACGGAACCAGTGAAGAACAAAACATCCAATTAGAGAAATCAGACCTCTGGAGTACAAGAAGGAGACTTGTTCAGGGGTCAAAGGTCACGGCACACCAGTTTAGGGATGCTCGAGTGGGTTCCAGGTGCGTGAGGACCCCACGGAGAACAGGTCCTGATCTCGCTAATTAATCTCACTGCTTTCGTAACAGAAAAATCGTTCACATGTAGACTGAGAGAGCTGAGAAATTTAACACTCTCTCACACTTACACACACACACTGTTGTTTCACATACAAGCTATGCTTCACTTCTATAAATGGCTTCATTACTCAGACATTCTGAGGAATACCGAACTATCAGAGAAACATTATTTAAAGATACTCTTCCATGAAAACATTCTTCACACGAATCACAGTTTCATCATGGAACAAAAAATACTTTCATTTTCGAGCACCTTCATCTCACAGTGCCTGGACCCCTTATAATCGCTGCTTGCAGAAACATAGTGTGTTTATTGTTTATAAGGCTTTATTACTTTAAAAATGTAGAAATTGTTAATGAGATGTGGAGACGGTGTTGAAAAACGTGATGAAAGGGCAGGTAATAATAATGATTGAAAACTGTAATTAATTCATTTAAAAACATTATTAATTTGCTAGCAAAATGCAGTAGTGTTAAGGAGGGTCTTGTCTTTCTCTCTCTCTCTCTCTCTCTTTTTTCCTCTCTCTCTCTCTCTCTCTCTCTCTTTTTTCCTCTCTCTCTCTCTCGGTGGGATATCCCTTTCTGATCCCTGACCTCAATTACATTCCAGAAATTTTCCGGAGGTTCTTAAAGGAAATCTCTCTTTGACTTGCTTTTGTTAAACTGATTCCAAGCGCCTTGTGTTCAGGAGGAGGATTTAATTCCCATTCAGACTGAACTTTTATCATCTTTTATTGTCAGAATCAAATATTTACTTACGTTTATTTACTGACACAACAAAAAAGATAGAGAAAATACTAGAACAGGATTGTTTAAAGTGAATTTGTTTAGAGGAATCACTCAGAACTTTAGCAGTTCATCATAATGTAAAAACATCTCCATACAGAGAGACAAAAACTCATGAACTGAGGAACATTAGAAAATCAAACACATCCATTACACACTCCTCCCTTTACACTCACAGAAACACTGGCACTGGAACTAAAAAGAGCCACTTTAACCTCGTTTTTGTTTTCCAACCCATTACATCATCACTGGCGGGAGTTTCCCAATGCATGATGTAAGGTTAATAAAACCGTAGCAGATCACATTCCTCATCAAACTTCTGGCTTTGAGAACTTCATCCACCATCCACATTTATTCACTTCAGCTTTTGGTAGAAGATTTTATCCGGCCAAAGTCACAACAATACAAAGTTCCAAATCAGAAAAAGAAAGAACAGAAAGAAAAGAAAAACACAAGAAAAACGTAGAAGTAGGAAATGTCGTTAAAAAATGAAGAATGAAACAAAAAAAAAGAAAGAATAACACTCATCACTTTACAGTACAGTAAAGGAGTAACAGCAGTGTTCCTGTTCTCTTATTAAAGAACCCACATGACCTGAGGGGAAACAGGCGGAATGTCGCTCTGTGATTGGAGCATAAAGAACGACACAACATCCTGTCTGATACGATCACACCACATTCACTCACCACATTCACTCACCACATTCACTCACCACATTCACTCACCACATTCCTGATCACTCCTGCCACATCAAGATCCTGTCCTGACTCGTCACGTCTTCATGTCACCGTCTCCTGTTCTCACTCAGACTCGCTCTGTCCCTCACGTCTTCACGTCACTGTCTCCTTCACTCTCCTGTTCTCACTCAGACTCGCTCTGTCCCTCACGTCTTCACGTCACTGTCTCCTTCACTCACTCAGACTCGCTCTGTCCCTCACGTCATCCACATCACTGTCTCCTTCACTCACTCAGACTCACTCTGTCCCTCACGTCATCCACATCACCGTCTCCTGTTCTCACTCAGACTCACTCTGTCCCTCACGTCTTCACGTCACTGTCTCCTTCACTCACTCAGACTCACTCTGTCCCTCACGTCTTCACGTCACCGTCTCCTGTTCTCACTCAGACTCGCTCTGTCCCTCTCATCACCACGTCACTGTCTCCTTCACTCACTCAGACTCACTCTGTCCCTCACGTCTTCACGTCACTGTCTCCTTCACTCACTCAGACTCACTCTGTCCCTCACGTCTTCACGTCACCGTCTCCTGTTCTCACTCAGACTCACTCTGTCCCTCACGTCATCCACATCACTGTCTCCTTCACTCACTCAGACTCACTCTGTCCCTCTCATCACCACGTCACTGTCTCCTTCACTCACTCAGACTCACTCTGTCCCTCACGTCTTCACGTCACTGTCTCCTTCACTCACTCAGACTCGCTCTCGTTCGACCTTTGACCTTGAAACTCTTAACCTATCCCTGTGACACCACCATGACCCGGCCCTCAATGTTCCTAACCGAAGATAGGGTTTTTTTTCGGTTTTTATGATACACCATGCATTCGTACCCATAAAACAGTTTTAACAAATTAAAAATTGTGTCGCTTTCTTCAGTGACACAAATAAAACATAAACAGGCATAAACTTAATTTATCATAAATTTTTGCTCAACACTTAGCTTTAATAGTCTCAGACAAATTTTTGGTTTTTGTAAATATTATAAAAATAGAAATGATATTTGAGCTCGTCATTAAATCACGCACAACAGTGATGAGATAAAACCTGTTTGACCACCGACGTGTTTCCGGATGTCAATCTGCAAACTGAATCAGTCAAACGAGTCGGAAACTTATTTACAAAAATAGATTCATTAAGCTGTAGTAACAATAATAATAATAATAATAATAATAATAAAACTTTTTTATATAGCACCTTTAAAAAGGCTTCTCATAAAGAAACAGAAGTACATAGCGTAAAACAAAATATATAAACGTATCAAAAACAGCTAATAATAAAATACTATTCAATAATAATAACAATAATAGTTATAATAATTTTAAAAAGTCATCAAGTGATAATTGTCCTAAGGAAATAAGAAATAATTCTTTGAAATGAAACAGAATTTAAATGAATTAAAAGCCGTAATGTCTGTCATGATTCACTTTTTTTTTTTAAATGATGGCTGAACAGGAACTAGAGAAGATCCATATAAGATTTTGCGTTCAGATCCTCATGCAGATAAACACTGAATCCTCGCACAGATAAACACTGAATCTGAATCCTCACGCAGATAAACACTGAATCCTCGCACAGATAAACACTGAATCCTCGCACAGATAAACACTGAATCCTCACGTAGATAAACACTGAATCCTCACGCAGATAAACACTGAATCCTCACGCAGATAAACACTGAATCTGAATCCTCACGCAGATAAACACTGAATCCTCATGAAGATAAACACTGAATCCTCACGCAGATAAACACTGAATCCTCATGAAGATAAACACTGAATCCTCACGCGGATAAACACTGAATCCTCGCGCGGATAAACACTGAATCCTCGCGCGGATAAACACTGAATCCTCACGCAGATAAACACTGAATCCTCGCACAGATAAACACTGAATCCTCACGTAGATAAACACTGAATCCTCACGCAGATAAACACTGAATCTGAATCCTCACGCAGATAAACACTGAATCCTCATGAAGATAAACACTGAATCCTCACGCAGATAAACACTGAATCCTCATGAAGATAAACACTGAATCCTCACGCGGATAAACACTGAATCCTCGCGTGGATAAACACTGAATCCTCGCGCGGATAAACACTGAATCCTCGCGCGGATAAACACTGAATCCTCGCGCGGATAAACACTGAATCCTCACGCAGATAAACACTGAATCCTCACGCAGATAAACACTGAATCCTCACACACGCAGATAAACACTGAATCCTCGCGCAGATAAACACTGAATCTGAATCCTCACGCAGATAAACACTGAATCTGAATCCTCACGCAGATAAACACTGAATCTGAATCCTCACGCAGATAAACACTGAATCTGAATCCTCACGCAGATAAACACTGAATCTGACTCAGTGTTGAATAAATAATAGATTCTTCTGTAAGGCAGATTCACGGCTGCTGGATTCGTGTTTGATAAATGAGAAAATAAACAGCTCATGATCGTGCACTCAGAGTGTTGGACTGGACTGTGTATGTGATCTCACTTTCTGTCTCTCTCTCTCTCACACACACACACACACACACACACAGTGCTATGTGTTTGTACTGATTTGACCTTACAACATTCTCCCAGAGGACTGCAGCTATGGCGAGTGTTCTCCTGTGAGAAAGGCCTTCAGAGAACTCTCACACACACACACACACACACACACACACACACACACACACACACACACACACAGCCCTTGCTACTAATTCCAATAGTATTAGTCTGAGAAACTAAACACAGTGTCGTTTACTGTATCAAAAACAACGACATGAACAGGCAGTAGAGCACGAAAATAGTTATTAATATTAGTGTTCTGTTTGTCATTATTACATCATAACTAATTATTAATATCAAATTTAGGTTATTTACAATAAATTATTATTATTATTATTATTATTGTTATTATTATTATTATTATTACTAGTAGAAGTGTTTGTTTGTTTGTTTGTTTGTTAGGAAAGTCCCAATCCTATTTTATCGAAATCAGAGGTATAAAAATAAATCTGTTATTGTGGTCATGGTGTGTATTTGGTGTTTATTCATTAGAAGAAATTCTACAAACGTAAACTCTATCAATTAAATTATATTTACATTTCGATTTTATATAAATTATATAAGGGATTTTGACTCACCTACTTCTGATCTATTGTTTAGTGAGATATTAAGAGCACGGACTGCCTCCATATGAAAGCGCAGGTGAGCGCCCCAAGGCCAGGTTTAATACAACGTCAATAATAATCTTAGAATTTATCTTTTCGAAGAATATTTTAGCAGTACAAAGGAAGACCAGTTCTGTGTGACATCTTTTAAACACAATTATGTCTGACTTCAAATAAAGTAAAACATTAAATGGAAAAAAAAGAAATAAATTGATGTACTTATATATACTCTATACAAGTAGAAAAGAAAGAAAGAAAGAAATCTGATGGCTAAGAGAAAGATAAATAAAAAAATGAATAAATAAAATTAAATCAATAAATAGGTAAGGAATTTTCTTATGTGAAGATGTTAGTAAATGTAAAACACTAATAATAAGACAATATAAAGAATAACACATTGTTTTTCAGTAACGTCACAATTTTCTCTTTTAATTTAAAAAGACACTCAATCACACAAACAGTCGTCTTTATCAGATCCTTTTTTACAAACATTTTGTGTGAAACTCTGAAGCTGGGACCTGCTGCCAGATTCCTACGAGCTGAGCTACGCTCGTGTCATCATTCCACCGAGCGTAAATACGTAGTCAGTAGCCAGATGTTCAGAAGTTTATCAGAAACAATGCAGAAATGGCGCTTTCTCTGATTTTACACACCTGGAAAATTTTTTATAAAATATTTTCATAACAATTACAGTGTCTTATTTCCTTATCACACATTT
>NC_069729.1:21202008-21237008 GCF_027358585.1 Pangasianodon hypophthalmus
ACTGTGCTGTATTATTTACATTGTGGTTGCTGTATATTGAATTGTAATTGTAATATATTAACTAATGTGATTTATTGGACACTAAACTTCCATCTGTTGCTCATTACACACCATGCAGAGGATTTCAGGATTTAATCCACACACACACACACACACACACACACACTGCTATTTATAATGTAAACACTAATCATAATAATAAAGCACAGTAAAATATTCAACTTGTTGAACACACGCTACGTATTGTAATGTTATAACATGTCATGCCTATTATATAACTTTTTTTGTTTATTGTGAATGGCGCTTCCTGTTTTGTTAAGAACCTTGAGGCTGTGTTTTAACTGTACGGCTTGTACTTTTATAAATAACACTATTGTTATTACAGAAAGAAGCACTAAAAGCTAAACTCTGCATGACTGCAGTGTCACGTTCCTGTCTTAAAGTCTTAACCAGGCTGCAGCTATTTCCTTTTCTAACACAAACACAGTCAAAGGCCCTTCACGTCACTGCGACTCAAAATACAATCACAGCTCCTCAACTATTTATGTGTGACGTCCGAACGGCTGGTGTCGCACCGACTGCGCCCTGAGCCAACTCCCCGTTTCCTCGGCCGCGTTTTAATGACAGCCACGTTTTAGACGCAAAGACAAACACCGCCGACGCTACGCTCTTACACAACCCTCGTTTTCTGAGAAAACAAATCAGCAGCACGTGAACATCCTGCAGTACAAACATGCAAAGAGAACAACCTGTTCTTTGACGTGCTGTGAATTAATACAGATTGTGTGTATTAATTTATTTTTAAAAAAAGTTCTTCTGCTTTCCATTAGTGCTATCAGAGCCGGTCCCAAACAGAAAGCGAATTAGATTTCCTCACAAATGCAGCCGTACCAGGAGTCGGGACAGATTCAATCATTTGAGTTTAATATCAACACGTTGGTCACACACCAAAATAAATAAATAAATAAAACGTATGTCTGGCTTTAAAGTGCACATAAAACAAAAAATCCCATTCCTGATTATGTAAAGCAGCGGTGGATAGTAATTACTGCCAGATAGACAAATCAAAGACATCCTCTAAACATCTCATAAACATCCTTCAGACATTACACACAAGCCGAGCCTGTTTTCCAGAGCGAAACCCTCCGTCACACTGGGCTCTTTCATGGGGTGGGGCATGCATTCGAGTCTGACCGGACAGAAAAGTTGAGCCAACTTTAAAATAATATAATAAAATGTAGAGAGCGAGATGTTTATTCTCGGTGATCGCAGATCAGCTGGAGGACATCCTGCGGTTTATTTTCATATCTTTCATAAAAGCAAGTCTTATTGTAACAATAAATAAATAACATCTCAGTTTGCTACTTAACTTCTAATGGAGCTGATGTGCGCACACACACACACACACACACACACACACACGTATACATGTATACACAGCTCACACGCACACACACACACACACACATATCTATCTATCTATCTATCTATATATATATATATATATATATATATATATATATATATATATATATAATTATACACACACACATCATACACACATCATACACACAGCTTTCCTCCAAAAGTTTGCTCCCTCCACTGAGTCTCACACACACACACACACACACACACACACACACACTCAGATTGGAAACAATGAGGACCTGATCAGTTCCCTGCAATCTGAGGACCTGAGCACTTTCTCGCACACAGAAGCCCAGAGCACAAACTCCAGAGGCCATTTCTGCAGCAGGGGGAAAAAAAGCTCAACCAACTCCTCAAGGACACTGCAGCTCACTGTCATGCACAAAAAAACACAAAAAACTCCGCTTTCTTTCACCAGAGTCGGAGCTTAAACCGATAAAACCCCGCGGCCCGCGTTACCTTTTTGGTGTTCCTGCTGTTGTAGGAGCCGCTGTACGGGTTGATGGCTGTCCTTGGCGGTACGGAGAGCAGCATTTTCCCCGCGCTGAGTGCGTCCCAAAGCGGACACTGGAGCCAAGCCTGCCCGCTGACGTCACACACAAGAGGCGTGACCAGGGGGTTGCCGCCTGCCCTTGCTATGCTGTGCTACTGGGTCCTAATGCCCTGTATTTAATAGTAACAAATCCTTAATTACAAAGCAATAAATGCACAATAACTATTTATCTAATTAAACAATCTTTATACATCTTTATTCAGCTAAAGGTACAAACAAACAAACAAGTATTTCTTTTTTTTTTTCCCACCAAATCATTCACAATACCACAAAATGAACCGGTGTACTTTATGAAAATTACCTGTGAATATCAAAATGAGACGCGAGGTTAAACCATTATTTTCATTATTAGTTTGTTAATTCAAAAGGAACATATTTACACTAAAAATAATGTTATGTTAATTTACTAGGCAATATGTGTACACAGCAAGCTATATTGCTGAATTAACACCTCTGTCGAATTAACAATGACAGCATAGTGCTAACACATGACTTAACACCTAACATTTTGAATTCATTCACATTATTTTTTCAGTATTTAGCAAACAATCTCATCGACTTGTTTTGTAGTTTCCGTCAAAAGCATCTCCTCATGCTCGTAGTATTAGCTCAGAGTATTAGAGTATTATCGCGCTAAAACACAGTTATGGGAGAAATAAAACAGCAAGGTATAGTCGAGGGATTTTTTTTTTAATTGTCTTCCATTTATCACTCATTTAAGTGTTTAGTGAAGAAGTAGATCTTCAGTGATGTTGTTTGAAGGGGAAGTTCTTTCCACCATCTGAGAAGAGTCTTGATGCACATCTTCTCTGAAGGATGGTGTGTTGGGTGGTCCTTTGGTGAACGCAGGGTTTGAAAAGTGCCTTCAGGTAGGTTGAGGTCTGTTCTGGCTTTGTGTCCGAGTGTTAAACTGTCAGATGCAGTAGTGACAGGAACGCAGCAGTGCAGTGACGTGGCGAGAACTTGAGGAGAATGAAGACAAGTCTGAATCAGAAATCTGCACGATTGAGTCAGATAAGCGATGTGAGTACAGCAGGTGCACGTGAACTACTCCGAGGTTGCGTACGTTGGCAGAAGGCGTGATCTAGAAGTTGTCCAGGGAGATGGATCTGTAATTTATAAATCAACACCTGCAGTGTGGAGTCCAGGACGACTCGAATAAACACTGCAAGATATATTTATTACTCTGAGTTTAATTAAACACTGTAGGTTGTACTTCAACGTGCGTAGAATAAAACTGTTATGTAATAAAATAAAATTACTTTTCGTAATAAAGTTACATCAACCCTAATATTAAAATAAAACATTTCAATCTTTAAAAATATCATGTCACAGAACATCGTTCTTGATATTACGTTATAACAATTTTATCAGCTGAACCTTCACCTACAATTCCATCTGCAAATTTTAAAGTGATTCAGATTAAAGATGGAGCTCTGAATGTTTTTAACTCTATGAGCTAAGATTTAGTGCACCACGCTAAACCGGAGACTATAAGCTACCATTCATTGTTAGCTTTATTAGCATTGTAGCTCCGGTAACAAAACTATAGAAGCAAACCTCAGATAACAGACATCTAGATTTAACATTTTTGCTTTTTGGGAAAGAATACATTTTGGGTGTTTTAATTTTTATTTAATGACCAAACTTTAAGATTTAAAGATGTAAAGATCATTTCTACTTTTATATATATATATATAAACTTCTAAATTGTAATATCTCCTCCATTAACAATTCCATTTTTAGACACCTTCTAGCATTTCTCCTAATTTCAGAAAATCTCTAAAACTGGAAGCAACTTTTAAGACGCGTGTAAAACCAGGCTAATCGTTTGTCATTGAGTCATCGAACTGTGAATTCTTTATTCTCCTACACTGCTAATATAGCTATAATCACTTCATATACAGTAAAAAAAAAAAAAAAAAAGTATATTTGGATATGAACGAGCTCAGACATCACAGAGCTGCTGTGATTAAAATGGAAGAGACACAAAGTGACATTGTTTTGGCGAGTGTGTAAAAGAAACTCGACTCTGTTCTACTGTTTGGATATCAACATGCGTTGTTAGGCAACGTAACCTCACACCCCCTGAGTCCAAAGCACTGGACTCATAAATCAGTGCTGATTATGTGTTGTGTGTCTTGGCATTGTGTGTGTGTGTGTGTGTGTGTATATGTGTGTGTGTGTGTGTGTGTGTGTAGGGGGTTCCACCAACTTTTTATAGCGCTGTCTAAACAAAGCTATGCTACAAGATCACAAGTACCCCGAGAGAGAAAGCATTATATCAGCCTCGATACAGTGTTATATGATCTCGAAGATAATGACCTCTAGGTTTAATTTTCTCTCCGGGAAATGCGAGTGTGATAACGGACCTTCTAATCCCAAAACCTGGGATTCAGGATTCACAGGGATTGCAGTTTCACTGGAATGTTATCGGAATGTGTGATTTTTTGGACTCTAATCATTCCTCCGGTTCTGTTTCGTCACCAAACAGAAGATTTTTGGATTGAATTTACACACATCAGTGCTGTACATAGAGTTATTACTAATATTAATGATCATTATGTTAATGTTAAAGTAAGTAATAAACACTCTGTGTGTGTGTGTGTGTGTGTGTGTGTGCGTGTGTGTGTGAGATAAAGTGGAGTTCCTCTTGCCACAGGTACAAATGATTCATTTTCTCACCAATTTTTGGGCATCAGAAATTATTACAATGTGTTGTAACTTTTATCCATTTATAGTTGCTTTTCATGTTGACTTGACCTGAACTTGACATTTACATTAGTGTTTGATAATTAAGAACTTTTTACGGTGAGGTTAATAACAGCGTCTGATGTTTTAATATATAATGTGTAAGAAATAAAACACTTGGGATTGTGCTGTTTTAGGAAAATTAACAACGGGGTGTGATGAAGTGGAGCACGTCCCTAAGTGTTTTATTCCTCTTATGCCACAGCAATTTGACTTTTTTTGGAAATTTTTTTTAAAGAACGACATATCATCCTTTTTATCCTTTTATTGTTACATGTAATGTTGAAATGCACACTGGTGAAATGAGCTCCTGTTCTCACTTACATTATAGCAGCTATAAACAGTCGTTCCTTCAGCAACCTCTCTTTATTCTGTCGTTTTTCTCTCTGTCCTGAAGATGTCGGAAAACTAATGTTGCGCTCGAGGTGAAGTTGCATCTTGTAATTCCCGACCCAAACCTGGTAAAAGCCACAGAAAACGCTCTTCATCTTGCAATTTCAGCTCATCAAAACAGAACAGAACCAATAGCTACTCGAGTCTGGAACCGTAACACTGCACTTAAAGCAGCGGTTTATGAGCTTCATGTTCTCAAACAAAACACACGCTTTCATTCAGGCGTCCATGTTGTTTTTTTCCACTTCAGACTTCAAACATCCCGAGGTGTGAATTGACATAATTACAGCTTGCAAATGATCACTTAAAAGTTACCAAGAGCGCAGCACAAACATTACATCTCTACCTCTGACTGTTACAAAGCGCTGACACTGGAGACTCCTTCCATAAACGTTAAATAAATATCTGAACATTATCAACAATTTTTAAAAATCAGTTTATCATCAATCAGAGTCCAGAACTCAGCAGCAACATGATGTAAAGTAAAATATTTCATTTGTACGTTTGTAACACCGTACATTCTGAGGACGCTAGAATCTCTTTTCAGTTTTAACGGTGTTCTAGTGTTACACTGGCAGAAAACGTAGCTCACATTCCAGCTGGGAGTCATTTAGAAATGGATTCCTGTCAGGGGAGAGAGAGAGAGAGAGAGAGAGATGGGGGATGGAGGAAGAAGGGAAGTAAAGGGGGAGTGAGTGTGTGTGTGTGTGTGTGTGTGTGTGTGTTTGCGCATGCCGGGAATTCCTGAGGTGTTATCAGCGTAGCAGCTCGGTGATTGCCCTTTTAGCGAAAAAACTGACATGAAATCCTGCAGAATTTCTGCACATGGAGGATAGAAGTGTTTATAATTCATTAATCCTACTGAGACTGTCGAGTTTAAACACTCCGGTCCTGTCGAGACTCGTGTGTCCAAATTAATCGTAAATATAAATACTGATCTCAGCAGTGCAAACAGCCAGGTTTTACTTCTTTATTTAAAAAAAAAAGCTGATTAATCGTGTGCAGCAGCATGAAAAGCTGATTCCGTTTCAGTGTTTTAGCCTGAATTCAGCTTTTAACTTCAACATCAACAAACCAGGACATACACACGAAGGAAAGAAAAAGAAATTAAAGAAAGAGGGGAAAATAAAAGAGAAGATGGACATAAAAAAAATACAACCTTAAAGACAAAAGAAAGGAAGGATTTAGGAAAAGAGAAAGAGAAAAAAATGAAAGAACATTGAGAAAAGAAAGAACTAAAAGGTAAGCATGCAATACAGAGAAAAAAATATAAAAAAAAAAAAATAAAAAAAACAGAGAAGATAGAAATATAGGAAAAAGATAGAAAGGGTAAAGGAGACAAATCATGTTAGAAATGCAGAAAGAGAGAAGAAGAGGTAGAAAGAAAGAAAGATAATATCACAGAATGTAAAAAGAGGGAAGGATCAGGTGAGAAAAGCTTAAAAGAAAGAAATAAGGAATGAAAGAGTGGCAGAATGAGAGAGAGAGAGAGAGAGAGAGAGAAGACAAAAGATAAAGAACTAAAAAAAGAAGAGAAAGTAATGAAGAGAAGAGATGAGGACCTGAGGCTCTACAGTGTGCGCCTGTACTGTGTGTTTGTAAACCGTTAGTTTAAATCAGAGCTGCTGATTGGTCGGTTGTGAAGCCGTTTGTGACATCATCAGTGTGTGTTAAACTGCATGTTTATCAAAAACATAAAAAAATCTGATCTTTTTTCTGTAAAAAGATCTTTCAGTGATGTTTTTAATGAAGTCTGTAATGTTAAGCACTTCGGGAAGAATGAATCTGGGATGAAAGAAGAAGAAGAAGAAGAAGAAGAAGGATGAAGAGGCATGAAAAAAAGGAAAGAAGAAGACAAAGGAAGAAGAAAGAAGAAGAAGAGGAAGAACAAGATGAAGAGGAAGAAGAAGAAGAACAAGAAGGAAGACGAAAGAAGAAGAAAGAAGAAGAAAGAAAAAAGAAAAGAAGAAGACAAGAAGAAGATGAAGGAACAAGAAAGAAGAAGAAAAGGAAAGAAGAAGAACAAGAAGAAGAAGAAAGAAGAAGGAAGAAGGAAAAAGAAAGAAGGAGGAGGAGGAAGTAAGAAGAAGAAGAAGAAGGAGAAGGAGTGTATGTGTTATTCTATTACATTTTATTCTATTTTTCTTCTTTATTCGTTTTTTTCTTCACGATGTTGTTCCACCATTTTAAATATTTTACATTTTAAACCTCTGAGGTTTCTGTGGTATTCTGACTCTTTTATACGACTTCATCTGAAAAACGAGTGAAAAACGAGTCCTTTCTTTTTTTGTTTTATGACAGCCAGTAAAACGTGTGTGATGAAGACGTGACGTCGTGACTCAAAGCCAAAAGCCGCATCCCTCAGTTCAACTGCGAAAAAAACCCCATCGGCGTTTATTATCCTCCGTTTCTTCTCCACGCGAACGCTGGCGCGTCTTCACACGTGACTCATCTGCAGTTCTCAGGATTATTTCAGGCTTTGTTCTGTCACTGAAAATCACAGAAAGAAGAGATGAAAGGAATAAAAACGTGTGGAACACGCTGAGCGGGACGATTCGCCAAGCTCCAGACATTCGTCTATTTTTAATTAAAAAAAACTCAGAAGCAGCAGCAGGGAATTGTGGGATTTGTAAGCGATAATGTCATCCATCTGTTTCAGGAAGAAGTGAGAAGAGAAGAGAAGAGAAGAGAAGAGAAGAGAAGAGAAGAGAAAAGAAGAAGTGAGAAGAGAAGAGAAAAGAAGAGAAGAGAAGAGAAGAGAAGAGAAGTGAGAAGAGAAGAGAAGAGAAGAGAAGAAGTGAGAAGAGAAGAGAAGAAGTGAGAAGAGAAGAGAAGAGAAGAGAAGAAGTGAGAAGAGAAGAGAAGAGAAGAGAAGAAGTGAGAAGAGAAGAGAAGAAGTGAGAAGAGAAGAGAAAAGAAGAGAAGAGAAGAGAAGAGAAGTGAGAAGAGAAGAGAAGAGAAGAGAAGAAGTGAGAAGAGAAGAGAAGAGAAGAGAAGAGAAGAGAAGAAGTGAGAAGAGAAGAGAAGAGAAGAGAAGAGAAGAGAAGAGAAGTGAGAAGAGAAGAGAAGAGAAGAGAAGAGAAGAGAAGAGAAGTGAGAAGAGAAGAGAAGAGAAGAGAAGAGAAGAAGTGAGAAGAGAAGAGAAGAGAAGAGAAGAGAAGAAGTGAGAAGAGAAGAGAAAAGAAGAGAAGAGAAGAGAAGAGAAGTGAGAAGAGAAGAGAAGAGAAGAGAAGAAGTGAGAAGAGAAGAGAAAAGAAGAGAAGAGAAGAGAAGTGAGAAGAGAAGAGAAGAGAAGAGAAGAAGTGAGAAGAGAAGAGAAGAAGTGAGAAGAGAAGAGAAGAAGTGAGAAGAGAAGAGAGAAAGATTTTATTTCCAGCTTTAATGCTGATTTAATTGCTCTGATTTTATTCTTTTAATTTTTATTTATTTTTATTTAACTCTTTCATTTCTCTCTTTTTATATAAAAACCTTCATTTATTCAAAGTTCTTTTACTCCAAAATATTTTCTTTTGTTTTCTTTTGCACATTTCACCAAAAAAAGTACATTAAGAAATACTTACAGAAAAATTTAGTTTCTTTTTTAAAATTATCATTATTATTATTATTATTAATAATAATAATAATAATAATAATAATAATAATAAATAAGAGCGTAAGATGAAAAAGAAGAAAAAAATCAACATGTTTTTCTTGAACTTGATCGATGACTTTAAATAAAATTCTATTATTTTTAAGCGTTATTAAACGGTTAAATAATGATTATTCTACATATTTTATTCTCTGAATAGTGAACAATTTGCTTTTTAAAAAAAAATTACAAATGTCAAAACAAAAGTAGTTGTCATGGTAACAATTCTGAGCTGAGTAAGGTGCGTTCTGATTGGCTGAGAGCAGTGAGGAGGAAACGGAGGAGAATAAAAGAGGCTTCAGCAGCCAACATTTAACTCATAAACACTGAGAGACTCAGCTGGAGTTAATGACCTGTAACTGTACGATTGTGTTATTGTGTAGTTGTGTGTTTGTGTGTTTGTGCGTATTGAGTGATTGTGCGATTGTGTAAGTGTGTGTTTATGTAACTGTGTAGTTGTGTAATTGTGTGTGTTGAGTGAGTGTGCAGTTGTGTGTGTGTGTGTGTGTATTGAGTGAGTGAGTGTGTGTATTGTGTAGTTGTGTGGTTGTGTAGTTGTGTGTGTGTTGAATGTGTGTGTGTTGAGTGATTGTGTAGTTGTGTATGAGTGTGTGTTGAGTGTGTGTGTGTGTGTTGAGTGTGTGTGTGTGTGTGTGTTGAGTGTGTGTGTATTGAGTGTGTGTGTTGTGTGTATTGAGTGTGTGTGTGAGTGTGTGTGTGTGAGTGTGTGTGTGTGTGTGTGTGTGTATTGAGTGTGTGTGTTGTGTGTGTGTGTGTGTTGAGTGTGTGTGTTGCGTGTGTGTGTGTTGAGTGTGAGTGTGTGTGTTGAATGTGTGTGTGTGTTGAGTGTGAGTGTGTGTGTTGAGTGTGTGTGTGTTGAGTGTGTGTGTGTGTTGAGTGTGAGTGTTGAGTGTGTGTGTATTTTGAGTGTGTGTATTGAGCGTGTGTGTTGAGTGTGTGTGTATTGTGAGTGTGTGTGTATTGAGTGTGTGTGTGTGTTGAGTGTGTGTGTGTGTGTGTGTGTGTGTTGAGTGTGTGTGTGAGTGTGTGTGTTGAGTGTGAGTGTGTGTGTTGAGTGTGTGTGTGTGTGTGTGTTGAGTGTGTGTGTGTGTGTGAGTGTGTGAGTGTGTGTGTGTGTGTTGAGTGTGTGTGTATTGAGTGTGTGTGTTGTGTGTATTGAGTGTGTGTGTGAGTGTGTGTGTGTGTGTGTGTGTTGAGTGTGTGTGTGTTGCGTGTGTGTGTGTTGAGTGTGAGTGTGTGTGTTGAATGTGTGTGTGTGTTGAGTGTGAGTGTGTGTGTTGAGTGTGTGTGTATTTTGAGTGTGTGTATTGAGTGTGTGTGTTGAGTGTGTGTGTGTATTGTGAGTGTGTGAGTGTGTGTTGAGTGTGTGTGAGTGTGAGAGTGTGTGTGTGTGTGTTGAGTGAGTGTGTGTGTTGAGTGTGTGTGTTGAGTGTGTGTGTGTGTATGTGTGTGTGTTGAGTGTGTGTGTGTGTGTATGTGTGTGTTGAGTGTGTGTGTGTGCGTGTATTGAGTGTGTGAGTGTGTGTGTTGAGTGTGTGTGTGTGTGTGTGTGTGTGTTGAGTGTGTGTGTTGAGTGTGTGTGTGTGTGTGTTGAGTGTGTGTGTGTGAGTGTGTGTGTGTGTGTTGAGTGTGTGTGTGTGTGAGTGTGTGTGTGTGTGTGTGTGTTGAGTGTGTGTGTGTGTATGTGTGTGTTGTGTGTGTGTGTGTGTTGAGTGTGTGTGTTGAGTGTGTGTGAGTGTGTGTGTGTGTGTGTGTGTGTATGTGTTGAGTGAGTGTGTGTGTGTGTGTGTTGAGTGTGTGTGTGCGTGTGTGTTGAGTGTGTGTGTGTGTGAGTGTGTGTGTGTGTTGAGTGTGTGTGTGTGAGTGTGTGTGTGTGTGTGTGTGTTGAGTGTGTGTGTGTGTGCGTGTGTGTGTTGAGTGTGTGTGTGTGTGTGTTGAGTGTGTGTGTGTTGAGTGTGTGTGTGTGAGTGTGTGTGCGTGTGTGTGTTGAGTGTGTGTGTGTGAGTGTGTGTGTGTGTGTTGAGTGTGTGTGTGTGTGTGTGTTGAGTGTGTGTGTGTGAGTGTGTGTGCGTGTGTGTGTTGAGTGTGTGTGTGTGAGTGTGTGTGTGTGTGTTGAGTGTGTGTGTGTGTGTGTGTTGAGTGTGTGTGTGTGTGCGTGTGTGTGTTGAGTGTGTGTGTGTGTGTGTTGAGTGTGTGTGTGTTGAGTGTGTGTGTGTGAGTGTGTGTGCGTGTGTGTGTTGAGTGTGTGTGTGTGAGTGTGTGTGTGTGTGTGAGTGTGTGTGCGTGTGTGTGTTGAGTGTGTGTGTGTGAGTGTGTGTGTGTGTGTTGAGTGTGTGTGTGTGTGTGCGTGTGTGTGTTGAGTGTGTGTGTGTGAGTGTGTGTGTGTGTGTTGAGTGTGTGTGTGTGTGTGTGTTGAGTGTGTGTGTGTGTGTGTGTGTGAGTGTGTGTGTGTGTGTTGAGTGTGTGTGTGTGTGTGTGAGTGTGTGTGTGTGTGTGTGTGTCTCTGCTGCAGTGTGTAGAATCTCAGAGTCGCTGCTTTTTAAGAACTCAGGAAAAATTCCCAGGAAATCACGTGGTGTCTTTGTGTCACGTGGCTGTTTGCCAGATTTCTGAGATTCAGGAGTTTGTGGCCTGAAGCGACTCTTTAAACTTCCTCACTGCTGCACGAGAGCTTCAGTCAGACAGCGCCATCTGGTGGCTGCAGGAGAAAAGCACACAACCGCAACCACGACAACAAATAACAACAACAACCATGACAACAAATAACAACAACAACCATGACAACAAATAACAACAACAACCACGACAACAAATAACAACAACAACAACAACAATAATAATAATAACAGCAGCAACCACAACAACAAATAACAACAACAACAACTACAACAACAATAATAATAACAACAGCAACCATGACAACAAATAATAACAACAACAATAATATTATTATTATTATTATTATTATTATTGTAGTTGTTGTTGTTATTATTATTATTTTTATTACTATTATTATTATTATTATTATTAACAACAACAACAACTACAATAATAATAATAATATGATCAGTGTTCAATCCTTATGTTCTGAAATTTTACATTTGACCTAAAAATGATTTCTAAACAAATTCTAACAAACTTTTTTTAAAAATAAACTTGTAATTATAATAATAATAATTATTAAAGAGTATTAATTGATCACTTTTCATGGATGTGAAGCAGAGTCAAGTTATAAATATTAAATGATAAAAAAGTAATGTAACAGAAAGCACAAAAAAATTACACAAATATACACTAAAATAATTCAAAGCATTTCAAAATAATTCACTAAAAATGAAAAGAAATTATAAACTCTGAAAGAGAGAAAGTGCTTTCTGTTAAATAACACGTGAGAAAAAGTTTATTTTCTTTTTAAAGGAGTTTACAGAGCTGAAGATCTTAAAGCGGATTTAGAGAATAAAGTTAAAGAACAAACAGAAACATAAACACACTGTTTGTTGTTTATTCAGTCTTTGTGTTTATCAGAGTAAGTGTCTTTTATTTTATTTTTAAAATTCTATTTGTAAAGTTTTTATTAAAATAGCTAAACTAATGACTTGGACGATTATTCTGGACATTTTTACTCTCTGATTTCACTTTAGCAACACTTTCAACAAACAAACAAACAAACAAACAAATAAACACATAAAGCGACTGTGTTTGAGGGGAAAAAAGTCTGAAATGTGTTAATGAGAGCTCTGCTGTTTTTATTTTTATCCCTGGCTTCCTGCTTTTCTGTTTCAATAAATAAATAAATAAATAAATAAATAAATCACCTCCTATCAGATGGAAATGTTCTCCTCAGGACGATTTATTTCCTCCTAATCTCAGTCCGGATCACGTTGTAAACAATCCTGAAAGAAACAAAGCCCCAAAGCCCCGGTGGGATTTATTACTTTTTTTTTAATGTTTGCTGGATTGCAACATTAATAAAACCCAAATAAAGAGTTTCATAAAACGTATAAAACAGCAGCAGAATTTATAAATCATTCCAGAAAATTAAAATTATAACACGAACATCAGGGGGAAATAAACGTTACGTATTATTTCATTTTATATAGAGTTCATTCTAGACAACTAATTTATAAAGTGGATAGATGCTTTTATAGTAAATAATAAATTATTTATTTAATATTTTAATACATCATCAATCTTAAATAATTGATAAGACAGAATTAATATTGTATACATGGTTTTTAAATGTATTTTATTGTATTTTTTAAGTTAGATCAGATTCAGAGACTCCTGCTTCACCCTCCCGGCCTCTAGATGGCGCCACAAATATTTCATTATGTTTCTCTTGTTTCACTACATTTTCTGAGCCATAAATAATCTGAAGTAGCGGTTGATCATTACAGAGCACTTCCCCGTACACGGACCTGAGCAGAGACACGGAACGCTGACAGGATTCCTCGTGTCAGAGATTTAAAAGCGAGAGAATTTTCCCTCACATGTCCTTCTGAGGGATTTCCTGGCTTTTGTTGCGTTTCAATAAGAGTCCGTCCTGTTTTGACAAGACGTTATGAAGAACGAAACACTTTCCAAAAGCAACAGCTTCATCAAACGCTTTCAGCTCTTTTCAACACCGTGTTTTTCTTTCAGGGACAAAGACGGCATTGTGCGGCTCGCTTTCCATTCGCGCTTCAACTTTTTTACTTAACACAGAAAGGACAAAATGTACTAATCAGGGGACGGCTCT
This sequence comes from Pangasianodon hypophthalmus, assembly GCF_027358585.1. NCBI lineage: Eukaryota > Metazoa > Chordata > Actinopteri > Siluriformes > Pangasiidae > Pangasianodon > Pangasianodon hypophthalmus. The sequence continues at coordinate 21,215,521 of NC_069729.1, forward strand.
GTTTTCTTCACTTACTGGGACGTCTGACTTTTCAAAAAAGAAACACAAACTGAAAAGCTGCAGGAAGTAAAAGCCTCGGATTGAAGTAGAAGCCCAAAAAAATCATCTAATGTCACTATCAAAAATAAAATTTCCAAAATTTCATTCCAACTTTATTCAATCAGTCGGCCGAGACGTCTTCAGTTCTGCTTTTTTAGTTTTGTACTAGAGCTACGATCCTAGTGTAGCTAACATATAACCTGTTTTTAAGATTATTCCTTTTAACGCTGTTCAAAATCGCAATAAAATTGTGTAACAGTGTGTGTGATCGTGTCAGTTATACGATGAAGATCCTCTAACGATAGATCTGCGATTACAGAACACCACTACGTTCTGCTCACGTCATCCATCAGCGTGATCCGGAAATCAGCTGGTGCAGAAAACGGCTTCGCATAAACACACACACACACACACACGCTGAGCTGGAGGTAATGAGGTTTCTCTGTGCATCAGTGTGTTTCCTTTACGCTTCTCCATCGCCGGCTCCGTATCTGTAGCTGCACCGTGAGTTCGCCGTCGTCCTATTGGTGGATTTTAGACGTCGTAGCAGCGCTCACACTCTGAGACTTTAATCACAGATTTCTCACACACACACACACACACACACACACTTACTTTATCGTCTGTGATCACAGTGACCCTAAATCACGTCCCTCAGGCTTTACACTGTAGGATCTTCAGCCTGATGTTTCTGTACCAGGAAACACTCGCACATCGTTTGGTCCTGAATTGAGATCAACGGCGTTCGAACTCATAATGTGATGTTTTTACATCGTCGGCTTTCGATTTAACGTCACTGTAACGTAAAAGTTCAGGTCAGTTTGAGAAATATCTGAGTAAAATCTCAGAATGTGAGCTCTGCTACGACGCTCGTCTAAAATCCACCAGTAGGAGGAGCCATTTAATCTGACTAAAAGCCACAATCAGATAATATCAGCTAGCTTAATGTTAGCTTCCTTGGTATTAATTTACATTGTATATTATCTGCAATATTAGCCTTCGCTAGCTGATGATGTCACATTAACACAGCGCTAGCTTAGCAAATCTTGCTAAAAGTTATTGTTTATTTAAACAGTATTTTATAGTAATCACTACATCAATCATAAGTGAAAAGTAGGAACTGCAGGTGTCACATGATCAACTTAAGCTCCGCCCTTTTTGACCCAGTGACGCCAGTCGCCTGGAAAAATAATCTACGTTATGTGACGTTAATTTTTTCTTACTCTCTTCTCTTTTTTAGTGTTTAAGGATGTAATTAGATGCACCGACGTTATTAATGTTACTAATTTGTTTATTTCTGCATGTTTTTTTCCCAGTTGTTGATTATTTCAGTGGAAAATAAAAAGAGATTTGATCCGAATCTCATTATTTAATCCGTCAGATCATGTGACCGTCATTTGCAGTGTTATTGTGAAACGCTCAGAAGCTGAACTTTGTCCTTGAAGCTCACAATGTCCTCAGAATGAAGCAAAATAAGACCACACACACACACACACACACACACAACTTCTTTACAGAATGGAAAAATCATCAGTGTCGGTGACTCAGTGAAGCTGTGGCTTTTGGCTCGGAGGATCTGGAGCGCTGGAGAAGCTTCTCCTCTGAGAGCTTCAGAAACACTCTGACTCATCTACTGCTTCACAATTACACAAAAATAAAACTCACTCATCTGTCTGCTTCTGATTTTTCTCTTCTGTCTGGATTTATTATACAATCTGAAAAAAGGAGATGGTAATGTTGAATTATTCATTTCAGCACGAGAGGCAGAAGATGCTTTTTCTCTTCATGTTTAAACCTAAACTTCATTAAATAAATAAATAAATAAATAAATAAATAAATAAACAAACAACCTGTTATATTGTCTTATTTTAATATTTTATAATATAAATAATATTTCATTTATTATTTACTTTATCAGCTGTGAAATTGATTATGTATAATAATAAATTATTATTTAAAAAAATTAAAAAATAAATTATTTGTGTAAAATAATTTTTGTCGTTTTTTTAATTCCTGCACTGATTTTTTTTCCTATGAAGTACATTTTTTTTTGCTTTATTTTAAATGAAATTATTTTTATTATTTTAATATAAAAATGTAAGTAATTGTTTTAAATAAAAATGTTACATATATTCTATATTTTATTAAAATACATTTTTTTAAAAAAGTATGGTATTGATTACACTCAGATTTTATTTTATTTTTTTTTAAATCTGAGAAAAATTCAGGAAAAATGATTCACTTTTGTTAAAATGCAAACATGTTAGAGAGAAATGAGTGAGCTGCAGTTTAGGGCTGAACAATATGATCATATAATATCGATATCATGATAAATGATGTCACAATACACTTTTCTTAGATACTGTAAATATTGTTATATCTTTTTTAATACCAAAATTAAATTTTTGGTTTCAATAACAAGCTAAGGTAGAGTTTGACTGTTTGAATAAATACAATTATAAAATATTAAAGTGTTTTTTACAACATTAATTTATTTTTTACGCAATATGTAAAAGTATATAATTACATTTTTAAGGTTGATTTTGAAATGTAACACTACTGTTTTCCCAAAAGTTGGTTATTAAACTTGTTTACAAATAGTTTAGAAATATTTGTGATATGATAGTTTTGTTTTACAGAAAATTTGATCTGGTTTATAGAAAATTGCAAAAGCGTTTTAAGTGGAATGAATGTTAAAAACAAAACAAACAAGCAAAAAAAACCCAGAAATGTAAAAGCAGAGATACAATCTGGCAACCCTGATTTCAACGTCTGGTTGTTACAACGCAACAGTCAGGGTTGCCAGATTGAGTCCATTTGAGTCCATTTTAAAATATCTTCTCTGGAAAATAGAACGGTTTGATAAAACAGACTATGATCAGGTTTAATCTGGATTTTAGTCACTCTGCATGTTTCTATAAATTGAATAAATATTAAAGCATTAAACAGACTGAAATCTGGCAACCTCTTGATAATTGAACGTTAGCAGTAAAATACACAGGGTTGCCAGATGATGTATAAATCCTGAGTGGAGCTCTAAATTTAGTGCAGATCTTTTCAGACTGATTCGAGATGTTTAGGTTTTTATTGTGTGTGTGTGTGTGTGTGTGTGTTGTGAGATGTGTGTTGGAGGAAGTCATGGCAATCTGGCAACCCTGACACATCCAATCTGGCAACCCTGTGGGCAGCAGGAGCACAGAAGAGGACTGGAGACGCGCTCAGATTTTTCGCTGCTCTCTCGCAGGCTTGTTGAGGAGAAGCTCCGTGATGCTGCGTGTGTGTGTGTGATGTGTGTGTGATGTGTGACGTGCATGCGTGTGTTAGTGTGTGCATATGAATGTGTGTGTGTGAGAGAGAGTGTGTGTGTGTGTGTGTGTGTGAGAGTGTGTGTGCGCCCACACATGAGATCTCAGCAGCCCGACAGATGATCACAGTTTCCATCATGCTCGCAGTGAAGCTCCTGTGAAACACTCTGCGCGGATCAGCGGCTCTTCTCCTCTTCTCCTCTTCTCTTCTCCTCTTCTCTGGACTCCTGCTTTCCTCTTTCTGAAGGACTTTTCCCACCTGATCAGGATCCAGTTTCAGATCCAGGTTTATTTCAGGTGTGGAAGTGGGGGAGAAGCATGTTGCGCGTGCCAGGGAGCGCCGTGGTTCCCGGATTGCTGCTCTTGTGGAGCTTTTCGCACAGTTTGGACCTGAGCTCTGCTGCCACGACTGTCGAGGGTGAGTAGGTTTCAGGGCTTCTTCTCTCTCTACTCTTCTCTTTTTCTTTTTCTTTTGAAGTTCAGAGTGCACACAGATCAGGAATATGAGGGTTTGGGTTTGATGCGCAGTTTTATCTCCAGCAGACTTTTTTTTTTAATGTTCCTCAGGAACCTTTTGCAGGTTTGCATGGTGTCGGCAGTCTGTGGTGATCTTCTGCACTTATGTGCTAGAACACTGAGGCTTGGTTTGTAGTGGTTCTCTCTCTCTCTCCCTCTCTCTCTAAAAAAAGAAAGAAAGAAGAAGATCTTTGAGAAGAGCCTGAGATTGGCTTACCAGCAGAACATCTAAAAGTGCCTCTTTGGAACATGAATGGTTCCTAAACGAACCTTTTAATTCATTAAGAACCTTGATATTGTAGTGGTGTGTGATCTGGCAATCTTCACATCATGATACTTGAAGAGTTTTACAATGTTCATGATATTCGGGTTTGAAAGTGGAAAAAATCTGTCACTGGGGTGTGTGTGTGTGTGTGTGTGTGTGTTGTGTGTGTGTGTGTGTGTGTGAGAGAGAGAGAGAGAGAGAGAGAGAGCTTTCCATAGCTTTCCTTTTCTTTCTTTTTAAAGTTTGTGTCCTCATTTGGGTTTGGATTGGCTTGCAGGTTCTTCTACCAAAACAACCAGACTTTAAAATGTTCCTCAGGAACCTTGCATGGTGTTAGAAGTCTGTAGTGATCTTCTACACTCACGTGCTAGAATGCTGAGGCTCAGTTTGTAGTGGTTCTCTAGGAAATGAAAAGGTTCCTGGAAGATCTTTGAGAAGATCTTGGGAATGGTTTACCAGCAGAACCTTAAAAATTGCCTCCTGGAACCTTATGAAACATGAATAGTTCCTAAACGAATCCCAAACGTGTCTTGTACCAAAGCAACCAGGCTTTGAAATGTTTCTCTGGAAGGTGGAGACCGTTTGAGAAGATCTGCAGATAGGTTTGCCAGCAGAAACTCTTAAAAGTGCCTCCAGGAACTGTTTGAAAGGTGAATGGTTTCTACATGAACATTGTAGTTGATTAAGAATCCTGAAATTGTCATGATATTTAGGAGTGAAAGTGGAAAGTGTTTATTTTGGATTTGGATTGGTGTAGGTTCTTCTACAAAACATCTAGAGTTTGAAATGTTCCTCTGTGTTGATGTTCTACTCATCTACTCGAGTCATGCTATTGCTAATTGGTGGCTACCAGCTTCAGAGCGAGTATTTTAAATAAAAATATAAATTTATTACAAAACTATTTTGCAAAACCAAATATGGTGATTGAAGAATTATGGTATGAGATTTTTACTTAATAACGTTATTGTGTTAAAATATTTTATAAAACACATAAGATTAGAAAATTATGTAAATTTGATGACGTTATTAAGCGATATGTGTCTAATGGTTCTATAATCATTTCAATTGCAAATTTTAGCATTTGTAGCGCCCTCTGCTGCCTGCGAAGTGAACGGCAATAAACACATTAACACAGTAGGGCCTTTCGCACCACGGGAACCTTTTCGTAGTACCTGAACTAATTGTGGAACTACCCACTTTTTGGCGTTTTCGCACCTCCGGAACTGGGTGTGATTTTAGTACCGACTGCCTTTTTCGAGAACCAGATGAGCTCCTACTCCGGAGCAGGGTCTAACCAGCACGACTGGTACTATCCGTGACGTAAGTAGACGTTGATTGGCCAAACGCGTAGGAAAACGCCGTCACCCGCCATGATTTAAAGCGCCGTGTAAACATACTGTAGCGTCGACTTATTCCGCAAGTATGGAGAACAGCGATAGATGGACGCGAGACACGACAAAAACACAGCTCCGATCACAGCGTCCTCCATCCTCCGGTTGTTTACGTTGTTCTTCTTTGTTTCCGTTGTTGAACGCCGCGCACAAATGACGTCGCTGTCGACCGGCTTACGTCACTTCCTAGTGCCCGCTGTCGGTGCGAATGCAGCCCTTTAAACGGTACTGGGAAATAGTTCACGCAAAATCGCCCAGTACTTTAGTACTGTACATTTAGTTCTGGAACTAAAGCGGTGCGAAAGGCCCTAATGACAACTCTCCTCCGTTCCTCTGTTCAGTATACTGATGTCTTGTGAGCTGTCTTCTAAGGAAAGGGGGCGGGGCTAAGTCCTCTGTTCTGGGTGGAGGTGGAGTTCATTTCAGGGCCAGAAAAATGAAGATATGATGAAGATAGGAAGAAATGTGAAAATAGCAAGGCAGTCGTCGAGTAAAGAAGTACAGAATCTTCTTAAATGTTGTGATTTAAAAATCATGACCCGCACCTTTAATCCTTTCTGTAATAAAATATGAATTAAAAACGATGGAATGATTTGCTGTTCCACCTCTTTAGCAAAACTAAATATGGTGATTATATGGTGTGTATTGTGATGCTAGCTGTCGAGTAAAAGTTTTAGCATTTTCATTAGTGCTTAAACGGCTGTGAAACGTCGAGTGCTGAGCTGAATTTACTCTCACAGGCTTTTTATTTAACGATATTTGATCAGGTTCATTATTTACCGCGAGTCCAGTCGCCTGAGAGACGACACTTTTTCACGGCTAATCATCTCTCGGTGAATAATTCTGCAGTTAGCATGCTGAAATATTGGCGTCATTACGCTCCATCCGTCTCAGGCTGCGCCGGTGAAAAGCTCCTCGTCGTCTTTACGTTTCCGCTCTCTACACACACTCGGCTCAGAGGGTTAGATGTGTGTGTGAAAAGCGAGCAGTGTGTTTGTTCTGAACAGACGTCTGACTCTGTGCTAACGCCGCGCTAACACTTCAGCTCTGCTATTCCGAACAGACGTGCGAAGTTTACAGAGCAGCATGAAGAGTCGCACTGTGACTGTTCTCATTCACTTCAGAGCTCATCAACACACACACACACACACACACACACAAACAAACAAACAAACAGCAAGGAGAGACAGACACACAGACAGACAGCTAAATAGATGAGGCATGTACATACAGACGTAGACAGTCAGATAGACAAGCAGGTCGACAGGCAGACAGACGAATGTCTAGACAAGAAAACAGAAGAATGGACAGACAGCTAGACATATTTACATAAAGACAGATAGACAGACAGATAGATGTGTAGATAGACAGCTAAATACATGAGCTACAGCTAGACATACAGATACAAAAGTAGACAGACAGACAGACAGCTAAACAGGTGAGACATACAGACAAGGAAGTAGACAGATGTGCACATACAGACAGACAGACAGTCAGACAGAGTCATGTACAGATGGATAGACAGTCAGCTAAACAGGTGAGACATATAGACAAGGAAGAAGAAGGACGAGCAGGTATGCACAGACAGAGAGACAGACAGCTAAATAAAAGAGACATATGTACAGTAGATATAGAAGAGTACATAGAGTTCAACAGACGGTTCTGTCTGGCCCTCAGACAGGTGGCTAGAGAGATTTAGAGAGATACAGACGGATGGATGGAAACTGTGTAGAAGTATGGAGATACAGCTAGACAGATTTTCAGATAGATGTGTAGACAGACAGACAGACACAAAGCTAAATACAGAGATTTAGACAGACAGACAAATCGAGTGAATGAAACAAACACAGTTTGTCAGACAGACAGGTATATAGACAGATTGGCAGACAAATGAACAGATCACCTGACTAACAGGCAGATAGACAGGTATACAGACAGATGTAGAAAAACAGTTATAGCACATAATCAGACAGACAGATAGATGGATTTGACTGTGTGTGTGTGTGTGTGTGTGTGATGCACAGACAGAGACATTTAGACAGACAGAGAAATCGACACAGACTGAGAGATGGATTTACAGATAGTCAAGTGTGTAAAAAGATACAGAAAGGCAGCTATGTACAGACGCACGCATGTAGACAGATGGACAGACAGACAGATACGCAGACAGATGAGAGACTATTGCACTATTTGTCCTTATAGTACACAGTTATAGAAGGGAATGATTTATAATCGCACTATCCGTTATCACCCAAATGAGGATGGTTCCCTTCTGAGTCTGGTTCCTCTCAAGGTTTCTTCCTCATGTCGTCTCAGGGAGTTTTTCCTCACCACCGTCACCTCTGGCTCACTCATTAGGGATAAATTCACATATTTACAATATATTTATTTCTGTAAAGCTGCTTTGTGACATTGTCCATTGTTAAAAGCGCTATACAAATAAAACTGAATTGAATTGAAATGAGAGACTCGTACACAGACACAGACGTTAAACGAACACGCAGACAGACAAGGGACAGACATGGAGACACACACACACACACACACACACACACACATACATGCATACAGACACACACAGACAGAGAGACAGACACAGGGAGGTATGTAGACAGACACACACACACACACACACACACACACACATGCACAGAGACGGTCTCAGACTATTTGAATGCACTTATTCTGAATGTATGAAAATATAAATACATGAACAGAATGAACCTTCAGATCAAACCAGTAAACAAACAACCAGACTAAACTTCCTGTTAAAGGTGCAGGACGAAAAGCTTAAGATGTTGATTCCAGGAGAAACTCCTCTGCTGTTCAGTGACTGTGACATCACAAACGTGTTAATTACACGGAGGGAACGTGTGGAATAAAAGCATCAGGCAGCGTGGAGTGTTTTAAACGCTTCCTCGATGCCAGACTCCGACTTCTGGAACTAATTATCTCCGAGTCCTCCCTGCTGTTTCGCCTGGTAGGAAAAGGCGTGTGCTCCGAGGTGTCACATTCACACAACACACTCCACATTTATTTATTACACACGTTTCCCTACTTCCCTACTTTCTTTTTTAGCAGCATGGTGTTTTTTTCTGGTCAGATTTCCTGAAAAACAAAACAGGACCCTGTGGAGCTGTTTACCGTCTGCTCGGTCCTCAGGTTGCGTAAAGATGGACTTTTCCACATGTAAAGGATTAGAGGGAAAACAAAGGGAGGACAGAATGTCTGAGCAGAGTGTTTGGTTTGGAAAATAAATCCCAAAGAACACATCTGTGAGTTGTCTATGTGCTGATAATGGTTTACACCGTACATCACGATATTCACGAGGCAGAATATTGTTCTCAGTGAGGCGTTCTCGTTGTTGCGTTTGGGAGGAGCCTGCCTGGGTAAGCCTTCTGAGATAAACGCAGCGTGACGACCACGCCTTTTAGCAATTAGTCATTAAAAAAAACTCAAAATATTGTAAAAAAACAAGAAGCAAAAAAAATCCATCAGCAAAATAACTCTTTGTGTATAAAACAATTGCAATTTTTTATTTATTAAAGAACATTACGCCATATCTTTTATCCGTTTATTGTTACATTTAATGTCAGCAAAACAAGCTAGCTCTTGTTCTTGCTTGCGTTATATTTTCTCACTCTTAAACTTAAGACAGAAAAAAAATGCACAACTTCTCTGTCGGAAAACTGAAAGTTACAGCTTTACCTCTGACTGTTACAAACCGCTGACACTGGAGACTCCTTCCATAAACATTATGTCAGTGTCTCCTTGTGTGTGTCTGCTGTACACGTCCCTGTGAATGAGCTGTTACTATAGAAACCATAACATATAAACCTGTGATTTTAATATAAACTTGGGATTTGCAGCTGCACTACTGTCAGAGCTGCTGTTATGGAAAATTAATCAACACCTTCTGACCAATCGCAGTCCAGAATTCAGACTTTACAAATAGCTGCGGTGGGCGTGTCCCACTTCGCAGTGTAGAGTTTATTACCTCAGAAGAGACAGAGAGGTTGTATACGGGTTAGAATTCTCCCGTCTCCAGGGATTTTTTCCTTCCACAGCGACGTGTGTGTGTGTGTGTGTGTGTGTGTGTGTGTGTGTGTGTAAGTGAGAGAGAGAGAGAATTACATCGCTATTTTCACATGCTTATGTCATCACCATGGACCAGAAGATGGATCTACTGGCTAATAGACTCTGGAAAAGGTCATAGACTTAATTCAGTGACTTTCACCCTATAAAGAGTTCAGCGCTGCGTCTGATGGAGGCGCTTCATCACATCGGACACGTCTCGCGTCGGAGAGCGTTACTCTACACACACGCTTCTATAACGCAGTATTTATTATTGTTAAAGGGTGAATAAACGTGATATGACCAGTTTCTGTCTATTTTTCAACCGCTTGAACTTTTTACAGCACGTTGTGGTTCTTTGTTCTCGTGCCTCGGCTCAAGTGCCTCGGTGGTGAAGTGGTCCGTTTCCATGGAAACCTGAAATCAGTCAGCACGTTTTGAACCGCTAATCGGAATGTGAGCTGCAAAAAACGGACTGTAGCTAGCTTTTAACTTTACACACACACACACACACACACACACACACACACACACATTAAAAGGGTGTTTTATGTCATTAAGCACTTTTAGAAAAAGTTTCATGTTTCCTGATCATTTAGTATTTTGTTTCTGGGTCATTTGATCATGTTCCTCTGACGTTTACTACCACATTCCATTGATGGTTACTACCATGTTCTGTTGACTTTAGTACCACGTTCCTCTGACATTTAGTACCACGTTCTGTTGATGTTTAGTACCAAGTTTTTCTGATGTTTAGTACCATGTCCCATTGACGTTTTGTACCATGTCCTATGTCCATTGTGACATTTGTATAATATTTTGCTCCAAGGTCATTAGTACCACGTCCCATTGACGTTTAGTACCACGTTCCTCTGATGTTTAGTACCACGTTTTTCTGATGTTTAGTACCACGTTTTTCTGACGTTTAGTACCACGTCCTATTGATGTTTAGTACCACGTTTTTCTGACGTTTAGTACCACGTTTTTCTGACGTTTAGTACCACGTTCCTCTGACGTTTAGTACCACGTTCCTCTGATGTTTAGTACCACGTTCCTCTGACGTTTAGTACCACGTTTTTCTGATGTTTAGTACCACGTTCTATTGACGTTACCAGGTTGTTTAGTTCAGCGTTTTCCTGTTATTAAATACTATGTCCTCCGGTTATATAGTACAGAGTTCAGCTGATATTTGTATAATATATATATATTGTATAATATTTTGCTCCCAGGTCATTTAGTGCCCCTGCGGTTTAATACCATGTTAGCAGGTCGTTTATTCCTGTAGTCCCGTTTAATCCTCGTTCCTCAGCTCTCCCATGATTCCCAGTTGTTTAATCTGTTCCTTACTTATTTGTTGCCCCAAAAATCTCCAGAAAGTTGTGTAAAAGTGTATATCTTTTCATAATCGATTCGGATTTTTAAAGCTTTGGACAAGTGGAGAGTGCTACACCCTCTGCACCACGCTGAGGTAAAAGAGGAAAAGAAACAGTATGATGTAATAAAAGAAACAGTATGAAGTGACTGTCGTCCTCATGTCGGGTTTATAAGAGCTAAAAATCCTTCTAAAGTCCTCTTTGTCTCCAGCTACGCTAAAAGTAAAGAACAGAGAGAGAGAGAGAGAGAGAGAGAGAGAGAGAGAGAGAGAGAGAGAGAGAACTCCCCCGCCGCCCCCCTGCCCGCCCCTCCTCCAGCTCTCCTGCTACATATACTTCCTAGATTAATGACTTTTCTCAATCCAGATGTTTCACAGCAGGCTGAGCGAGTGGGAAAGCAGGAGTCTCACTCTTTTTTTCTTTTTTAGGCCATCTTCCTTTCCTGTGCTTGTCTCTGATCTCCTTTGCCAAAGTTTAAAGTTTATCTTGTTTCTCTTTGATCTTTTTGTGTCTATATCATGTTTTCTGTCCACCTGTGTTTATCAAAACCTCACATCACCAAAAACACAAAAGTACCCAAAACTCACTTTCAAGACCATAAATGATTTATTTATTTTTACTATAATGAAATAAATGTCATCTTTTCTCACTTTTCACATAAACATTCCTTTGTCCTCCATGCTTATTAATTTATTTCTGAATAATAAATTAGTTGATGTAGTGATTTTACCCATAAAAAAAACACTTTTCCACATTGGACGAAATGCCCTTTTTCTGGTACAGTGGTGTTGCCTGGGTCTGCATTTGCATATCAGAAGCTGATTGGCTCTTATAGTTGATGATGCAGTAACAATTCGTTGTTCACTCACATGTTCCAAGTTATTTTTTTCCCCACACTTAATGTTTACTCTCATTTTCCCTCTAATGGATTTCCTTCCCCTTTTTTAGTTTTAAAGTTTGTAATGACTTTAAATTGTTTTTGCGCGTGTCTAACGCTACTTTCACACAAGCGACAAAGCGACAGACGAAAGTTAGTTCATTTTCTACTTACGTCATTTTCTTAATTCTATGCAAATTAGGTATGATGATAAAAGTGTTAAGCAACAAATCAACAATTGAATTGAATTCCCGTTTACTGTTTGATGCAAAAGTGAAAGAACTGTGGTTTCATCTCCTCCTGTCGTATACGACCCTCCATTAAATGTGTACAGAGACGTTACGAAGAAAAATAAAGCTTGGGAAGAAGTAGCAGAGATCGTTGGTGCCTCTACAGAGTGTATGTAGCTAGTACAGTTAGCTCGCTTTACTAATATAATCGAACAAATAAGCTAGTACGAAGCCGAGCACGTAACACGTAAATCAAAAGACGAATAGGTGTATACAGCTATTACCTTTTCCATCAGTAATATAAGCCACGCCCACAAGCGACAGCAGTAGCGGTCTGTACGGTCTGCGAGCGACTTGTCGACGTGGGTGTGGCGTCTTTATGAAACATAAATGCTATATGCTCAGTCAATCACAAGCTAGGTCATGTGATCTTCAAAACTAGCCTTGCTTTTCACTTGTTCGGCTCGATGCAGTGTTAAAATAATAAAATTAATAATAATAGCTTTGTTCAGTTTAAATCAGAATTTCGGTTTCGTAAACTTACATACATTTTTCTGGTGATTTGTATATAAACAAGTTCTCAATAGACCGATTAGTTTAAATTTAAGCCACGCCCCCTGTAGACGCCGGTCACTCCGGACTTGTGATGGAAGTCGTTCCCGTTTTCGGAATGTGTGAAAAGGGAAATGAAAGCGTGAGAAGGTTGATAATGTGGAATTTCCAGAGAAAAAACAAAACACTTCGGCTCACTGAAGCACTTCTGATTAGCTGCACAAACACACGCGGTGTGTATTTTGGCGTTAAATGTGTTTCTACATTTCAGTGGCTCCACAGTTCACCGTTAGGCTCCGCCCCCTTGTCTGATTGCTCTGTGTAATTCTGTATAAAAATGTTCACACATGACCTTTATTTCTCAGATGTTTAGTGGATTACAGAACGTTATACAATAATTTAAATAAAGATTTAAATAACAGGACATTGTTTTGTTCTGATTTAAGTAATTATCTCACAATACATTATTGAATATATTACCTGTTGTTGTTATTATTATTTGACTTATATGACTGTTTGTTTATTTATTTATTTATTTATTCATGTAATGGCTTGAATTTCTTTTATATAGTTACTTGATAGATTTGTCTGTTTGTCTGCTATATTAATAATGTTTATCAGAAACATTTTTTATAAAAATGTTTTCACTTTTTAAACAGTAATTTCTATATGGAGCTAATTACTAAAAGAAGCCAGTTAGCTATCATTAGCCATTAGCTAGCTACTGAATCGAAGGTGTGAATAGAAGGGGATGTGACAAATATGTCATGTCACAATATTTCTTAGGCGCTTATATGATAAAAATATTAAAAACATATTCTAATAGTTAATTTTTGCAAACAAACTGCCAGCAAAGAATTAAAAAGTGTTACATTAAAAAAAAAGTTTGATATTAATTTTAATTAAAACATTCAACATTGAAAAGGAGGAAATTTAATTTTAACGTTGTTCAATATTTTGAAGACTCGAGAAATATTTTAGCTTCACATCAGCTGCTTTTAACTGAAAAAAATACATTAAAGTGATATTTCAGAAAAGCGTAGTTACAAAATTTATCACAATATGGATATTACATCATCATATCACCCAAAGTTGTCGTGTTTTTCCTTTTTTGTGCCAAATCACGCGTTCTGTTCAGATTTCTTTATGAATTCCAGTAAAAACTCTTTTCACTCAGGACTCAGGACCGGTATTATTATTGTTATTATTAAACTTGTTGTTCTAGATGTGGACGGATCCTTAACGTTTACTGGAACATTCTCTTTATTTTTTTCTGCACTCATCCTGTAGACTCATGTTCTGGTTAACCTCACGCACTCGTCATGTTTCTGCAGCTAACGCCCGTTTATTTCCCAGATGCTGATGAAGTGCTGAGCTCATGGTGTGTGTTCGATGCTACAGTTCCTTACCTTCTTAATAAATAGAAAAAAGAAACTTAAAATGAAATTTATGATCAGTTAGCATTCAAAGCGAAAGAGAAAATCTGCAGGATAAGATTTTTAAAAATTAAAAAAGGTTTTAAAAAGTATTTTAAAAAGTTCTTAAAGCAGACAAATTCTGCTCCTTTTGATGGAGTTTATTTATTCTTTCATTTATTTAACATTTTTGAGTTTTTCTGTAGTGAAAAACATCTTAAAATGTAATGCAATGAAATGGTTCATGAAATATCTTCAATATTAAAAAATATGCATTAATACTGGATAATATTAAATAGCGTCACAGTTAAACATGTCCAAATGAATATCTACAGAGACATGAAAAATAAAAATGCACATCGGTTTAATTTTTTTGACAGGTTCTTTTTAATTGTCTAAAAATGTTTCAAAAATCCTTCACACTGTGAGGTAAAAAAACCATAACTAACAGTTTTTCTATTAATTTTAATATTCAAATTTATTTATTAGTTATTCTCTTTGTAAGTTTGCTGTATCTTTGTTTTTTTGTTTTTAGAATATTGAACAGATATTTCTTAAAATTGTGAGTAAAAATGAAGTAAAAATTTTAAAAGCAACCAATTCTAGAAGGAAAAACAAAGAATAATTGAAAAAATGTACAAAATTTAATAAATAGATTTTACACTATTAAAAAAATACTTTAGTTTCATCTTCCATATAAAATTTTGTGTAAATTTTTTTAGAATATTTACATTTAGAGATAACATTGTTTTTTAGTCCTTTGTTTTGGCGTTTTTATTAATTGAATTTTTATTGGTTGCATGTGTCGTAGTAAATGTTAAAGGTAACGTAGCTACAAGCTGCTTTAGTCTCGTAAGTTCAGCGCAAAGCTTAAGAACATTTTCGGCTCCTTAAACAGAAACATTTTTAAATGAACACGCAACTAAACCGGCCACCAAATGACGTCCATATGATTTTTTTTTTTTTTTTTTTTTTTTTTTTGGAACATAAATCAAAGCTGAAGCACAACAACAAGGATAAAAACATGTCGGAGATGTTTGTTTAAGAGTAGTAACCGGCTGAGCCTGATGAGAATCGAGTTTTAATGACTTCCAGGTTTAAGGAGAATAAAAACGAAAGGCCACGTCACCACGTTCTGTTTTTACTCCTGGATTATTTCATAACACGGAAAATCTGGAACGCAGCCTGCTGGTTGATTTACAGATTGTTGAAGGTTCCACACTTCACTGCTGGTGGATTTGCTGAAATGGCGGACGAATCGGAATTAAAAGTCGATTGTGACTTTAATAGCTTCGTCTCTGAATCGTCATTCAGCTTCCAGGCGTGTGTTATATTTTTATTTCCTTATTTATTTCTACAGTGTGCTGTTATTATCCTGCAGTTGGTGTCCAGATACATCGCAGTATTTTTGGCGATGACTCTGTTTATCATCCTGTTGTGGCAGCAGGATGGAAGAAACCGAAATAATTCCCTCGTAATTAAAAGCACATTTTAATTCCTGGAGTAAAGATGAAACTGGTAGAAGATCAGCAGCATCGTGTCTTCATTAATGATGAAGTAAAAGTGATGGCTTTCATTGTGAGAAAACTGTTAAAGTACAAACTCGCTATTTGGTTGAATTCTGGACTCTGATTGGTCAGAAGGTGTTGATGAGTTTTCTATAACAGCAGCTCTGACAGTAGCGCAGGTTTATATTAATGCACTCATTCTAATACGTTATCGTTTCTATAGCAACAGCTCATTCACAGGGACGTGTACAGCGGACGCTCCACTGATAATAAACGGATTAAAAAATGTGTGTAATTGTTGATGTCATTAACGTTTATGGAAGGAGTCTCCAGTGTCAGCGCTTTGTAACAGTCAGAGGTAAAGCTGGAACTGTAAGTTTTCAGGACAGAGGAGTTTACGCTTCTTTACGGTTTCTCGCTAACGTGCGTAACAAGCTGCGTTTTTTTTTGTCTTATTAACTTGAAGAGAGAGAATAAAGAGGCTGGTGAGGGAACGAGTGTTTATAGCTACTATAACGTAAGTGACAACAGGAACTAAATCGTTAAATGTAACTATAAACGGATAAATATTTTCCTATAACCGCACGTCCCTAAGTGTCAGTGATTACAAAGTTTATTTATTAAACAATGACGCATGCTTTTTGTTACTTATCATGTTCTGTTTTTTATTTTATAAACACTTTATTGTGTATCGTTGATTAGTTTACTTGGTTTGCAGACGTCCTTGTAATGTAATTTGTCGCCTACAGACCAGATTAAATAAGATAAATATGATTATGGTCAGAGCCAATGTGGCGTTCCCGGTGCTCAGCGCATCACCCCGTCTAATCACAGCTTATCTACTGTCTAATCACGGCCTGTCTACTTTCTCCTCATGTTCTCTCGTTCCTCTTCTCGTCTTTGAACTCATGCTAATAAATGTTTCCTTTCATGTTGACGCTGAAATGTGTGTTAAAAACACTGCTGTTTGTTCCTCCTCTCGTCTCGTTATCGCCCGTCGCAAGGCCAGCGAGTCTCACGCGCCGTTCTGCGTCTTTTGATAAGAACTGATTCTCGTTGCTTCCCGTTAAAAGCTCAGCAGTGAATCATTTATCCGAGTCGCTCTTGCTTTCTTGTTATTTTTTCTTTCTTTCTTTCTTTCTTGGCTGTTGGATTTTTACAGCTTTTAGCTCCAGCCCTGTTTTAAGAGCCAGCTGAGGAATGAGGCGGATTTTTTCCCCCCTCGCTTTGTTTCATCTTTCCTCTGTGGTACAGAAGCATGCCGTCATGTTTGGCTCTCTGATAGAGGAAAAGGAGAAATGATGGTTTAATTAAACTGGAGCAGTTTTTTTGTGTTCACATTTTCACACACGTAAACAATTCAAGTATAAAGTCAAGAATTCAGGAATTTTTTCAGAAACACTTTCAGTTCTGTTCATTTCTCACTCATTCTTTCTTTTTTTGTTCTTCTCTGATGATATGAAATTTAATATCATTTTAATCAATGAAAAAAAAATCATTTTCCTCAGTCGTTGATTTAATAACATACAAACAGGCCACGCCTCCTTCGCAGAGACTGACACAGGCCACGCCTCCTTTGCAGAGACTGACACTCACACAGGCCACGCCTCCTTTACTGAGACTGACACTCTCACAGACCACACCTCCATTACAGAGACTGTCACTCACACAGGCCACGCCTCCATTACAGAGACTGACACTCACACAGGCCACGCCTCCATTACAGAGACTGACACTCTCACAGACCACACCTCCATTACAGAGACTGTCACTCACACAGGCCACGCCTCCATTACAGAGACTGACACTCTCACAGACCACACCTCCATTACAGAGACTGTCACTCACACAGGCCACACCTCCATTACAGAGACTGACACTCACACAGGCCACGCCTCCATTACAGAGACTGACACTCTCACAGACCACACCTCCATTACAGAGACTGTCACTCACACAGGCCACACCTCCATTACAGAGACTGACACTCACACAGGCCACGCCTCCATTACAGAGACTGACACTCACACAGGCCACGCCTCCTTTACTGAGACTGACACTCTCATAGGCCACGCCTCCATTACAGAGACTGACACTCACACAGGCCATGCCTCCTTTACTGAGACTGACACTCTCATAGGCCACGCCTCCATTACAGAGACTGACACTCACACAGGCCACGCCTCCTTTACTGAGACTGACACTCTCACAGGCCACGCCTCCATTACAGAGACTGACACTCTCACAGGCCACGCCTCCTTTACTGAGACTGACAGTGACACACACCACACCTCCTTTGCACATAGGCCACGCCTTCTTCACTAACTGTCCTTCATTAGGCCTGACAGAAACACAGGCCACACCTCCTTGACAGGTTTACAGGCCACGCCTCCTTCACTCATGCTGAGGCACAGAGGCCACGCCTCCTTCACTCAAACTGAGCCACACCTCCTTCACTCTGATTGGCTGCAGTTGAATCATCCAGTTTTTGACAGGATGAGAGTTTTTTTCTCTGAGGCTGGACTTTCACTCTGGAAAAGAACATTCTGGAAATTTCTGACGAGGTTGTGGCTTGTATTGTTTTTTCCCCTCAGAGTCGAGACACTCGGCTTACTTCAGTTCCTTGTTTCTCAGAATAGAACAGAGACAGAGAAAAGCAGAATAAAAAAGTATCATTTAAAAAATATTATTTAAAAAACTTATTAAATATTAATTAAAATAATTGGTAAAAATGGTTTTTAAAAAAAAAACTTTGGTTAAAAAAAAGGGATATGAAAAAAATGTGGTTAATTATATTTATCTCAATGAAAATATGAGAACATTTAATTACAGAAAATGTTTTTATTCTTCTGTTTTTAGAAAATAAAAACAAAACTACATGTCACGATTCTTGGTACCTTCTTGTGACATTCTTATGAACAGCATGTACCTGAAACATGGTACCATATATATCTAATTTATTTATTTTTTTTAACTTTACCCGAGTTCTCACAAGCTCTTAATCACTCTTCCACGACTTTCTGTTTGGAGAGTAGAAATGTGTAGATATGTGACGTGACACAGAGGCCAAGAAGAGTGTATTTGGCTTGTTTTTTGTAAATTTTATAGCATAAACATTATATATCCAGTACACAACTGTGCACAAGTGATAAACACACACTCAATAATTAACATTAATTTTGATTTAGGTGTTGATTGTGTTAGTGATTGATTAGTGTTTTTAGCGTTAATGTTTCAGTAAAACAGACCAAAATGTTACATTTCCAAACATTAGTTTAAACAAAAATGAAAAACAAAATGTTGCATGTGCAATAAGAAACTGATAAAATGAACAGTGACAAAGTAAACTATACGGGATAAATATCTAAAATATCAGGCTAGCTAGCAAAAATTAGTGACCTAGCTAGGCTAACATTAAATAGAATTGCTTAACTCTACTTCTAGGTTAGACTTGTTGCACTTACAGTGCTAAGCTAAAATAATTCAGTATGCTTTTTCTAAAAAAAATTACAACTTAGGATGACAAAATAATGGAAAAAAGTGTGTGTATATATAAAACTGAAATATTATCCAGACAAGGTTCTTCGGTTCCTTCGGGTAAATGTTTTAGCTCCTAGATTTACAGCAACGTTAATGATGAATATAAAATGCAAAAAAAAACCTTTGTAGGTGTCTAATGATATCACAATGTTCAGCATGTGTTTTTGTCATAGTCGAAAAATATTTAAAAAATATTTTTTAATATATTCACTATAGGGATGTTTTGGGAAGCTGTGATAAAATGTTAGTTAGGTGTGTAACTTTAACATCCACAGGTCCAGACTGTGAAGCTCTTTTTTTTTTGTTGTTTTAAGTAGTGAGTGGTGGTGATGAACGTGATCATGCGTAAGTATAACGTGATCTTTTGCGTTCTCACTGTGCTGCTTACTTTTCCAGGATGATAAACTTCGTACACAGAACCTCATGTAGACTAAACTCTCAATGTTTTGCCAAAGCGCTCGGAGACAAGAGAGGAAAAAAAATAACTGGAGATGATTACACAAGCTGAGGCCATTTGCAGTGGAATATTATAGAACTTTATTGGATAGAATTTCTAATTAATATGCAATTAAAACGCATTTATGGTCATTCAGAGAGCTTAAAAGCCAAATAACATGTTCAATGCTTTTACTAAAAAAGTGTTTATTGGTCTTTCGTCTAAGTTTCAGCACTGAGGAAGTGAAAAGCACTGAGTTTGTGAGGAAGGATAGTATGTATAGTGTAATGTTCGTTACAGTCCAGCAATCATTCGGGGCTCTGTAGATGCTGCAGTCGTAGATGATGCGGCTGATCGGATCATCGCAGTTCTCCACATTCACAGGAGTCGGATGAGACCTACAAGACATAAGACAAGGATGCTCGAAGTGGATGTTTGTAACAAAGGGGCTGGACTCTGGCGGTGCTAAAGGAAAGAAAAAAATATATAACGACAGTCTTCCCTGTTCTTGAACTTCATACACAGGACCTCATGACTAAACTCTCAACTCATCGTCTGAGGGACGATAATAGCAGGCTGGTAAAGATGGCCGCTCTCTCCGAGGACGGGAGATACGGACTCAGTTGTGGCCCCAATGCCGACAGAATCACTGTTTTGCACGTAAAAATCACCAAGACGGCCATATGGGCGCTAGAAAACTACCAAAACACCAAATTTCCCCACTGGCATTGGACGAGGAGGTGATGGATGAACACACCATCCAATGAGTAGTCTTCACAATGTCTAAAAGACTTCTCAAAAAAAAAAACATGCCTTTGCACATAACAAGCACCAATAATATGAAAGTACTGCTGGGTTAGGCCTTTGCTGGATCTCAGGCAGTTGAGGTTGATCCAGGCTCTGCGTGGAAGTTCACGTCCAGGTGGTCTGCGCGACGGGGCATCAACGTAGTCTTGCAGTTCCTGAGATGAAGCAGACCACATCTCGGTCCAAGTTGAGTTGATCTAGTCATGGTGGATTTGGTGGGAGGAGGCAAACCTGTGGGCTTGTGTTTGATTCTCATGCTGTCTGGATCAACTGGTTGAAGAACAAGGCTGCTTAGTTGGCTACTGTTGCAAGCAAGTTTCAAGCTACGGAGAAGGTCAGCGGGGTGAGGAGGGGGATGTCTGACATGACTGAGAGACATTCCACAGGTGTGGGTGTGATAGTGCCACTAACTAGTTGCCTAGCTGAGTTAACCACAACGTCAACAGATCTCATGACTCCAAGCAGGTGCAGCGTATTCTGCAATAGAATAAACCAGAGTGAAGGTGGAGGTGTGCATGGTGGAAGGAGACGCCCCATCCTGTGCCTGCTAGCTTCTCCAGGATGTTCTCGCAGGCTTCTGTCTTTGTGGTGACAGCTCTGACGTGATGGGAGAAAGTCAGACTTCTATCCAATGAAACTCCAAGATACTTTGGTGTGGGGTTGAACTTCAGCCTTGTGCCATTCAGACTGATGTCAAGTTGGTAGGTCGCACAGCCAGGAGGAACACTGAGAAGACTGTCTTGGGTAGAGTCAGCTTTTCACGTCTTCTACGAGGTAGAAGAAGTGACTGAGGGTGGCTAGGTCCTTCTCCAGGGTAGGTTTGATGTTCTTGAAAGATTTGTCTGCAGAACCAAGAGCAGAGTCATCTGCTTAAGAGTATTTGGAGCATTCACTTACAGGCATGTTGGCTCTATAGGCATTGAATAAAACACGAGCCCTGGGGAAGACCGTTGTGGAGTCTCCTCTCTCTGCTTCTGTGGCCATTCGATGTCTTTATCAATCTTTAATGTCAGTGTCTCTAGGATGAAGGACCACTCTACGATGGGCACCACGAGGAACTTTGAGTTTGAGGACAGGTAGGGTGTTCAGTAGCTTCAGGTACAGGCATCTGTGCCAAACTGTGTCATAAGCAGCAATCATGTCTATGGACTGAAAAAAAT
>NC_069729.1:21239508-21262008 GCF_027358585.1 Pangasianodon hypophthalmus
AGGGTCAGCATGGGCTCTCTGACCGCTCTGCAGCTACGCAGCTCCATACGCAGCAAGCTGCACTGCACTGTGTGTTCTGACTCCTTTCTATCAGAGCAGCTTTAACTTTTTCAGCAGTTTGTGCTACAGAAGCTCTTCTGTGGGGCTCTTCTGCAGACGGGCCTTCACTCCTCACACGCATCAGTGAGCCTTGGGAGCCCATGACCCTGTCGCTGGTTCACCGGTTGTCCTTCCTTGGACCACTTTTGGTAGGTTCTAACCACTGCACACCCGGAACACCCCACAACACCTGCTGCTTTGGAGATGCTCTGACTCAGTCGTCTAAACATCACAACATGGCCCGAATCAAAGTCACTCAGATCCTTACGCTTGCCCACACATCAACTTCGAGAACTGACTGTTCACTTGCTGCCTAATATATCTCACCTTTACAGGTGCCACTGTAACGAGATAATCAGTTATTCACTTCACCTGTCAGTGGGTTTAATGTTATGCTGATCGGTGTATATAGTGTTAATGATACTTCATGTAACATTTTTAAACGCTATGAAATGATGTGTGTGCTGTTTAAATTTTTGCATTCGCAATTTGAAAATCTAAATTCACATGCTTTTTTATTGAAATGTTAAAGTTAAATAAAATCAAATTAAATTTATATTTTATAATTTGAGCTGACATGTAAGGGTGTAAAACAATAATAAAAAAAAAAAGATGTAGAATTCAAATTGTGTCAAATTCTGTCAAAATACAACTAAGGTTGATATTTATAAAACGCTACGCCCAGGAACTAGCTTCGCAAACTAGCTGACTTTTAGTTCAGCCAATCAGCAGTCAGGAAATTATCATGTGCCTCGACCGTGATTCACAGCTTTGATGTTGAGTTGAGAAATGCCACAAGATTTAGATTTTTTTTGCACACCTGGATATTTTTCAATTAAATTTCAATTTTAAGTTCAAAATGTGATTTACAAATTTGCCAGAAAAAAAAAAGAAGAAGAAGATTTGAGACTCCAAATTGAAAGTGCTGTACAAATGAACAGTATTGCTTTCATTATTAGATTTTTCACGTTATTTATTTCTGTTTTTGCTTCTTTAGGTGTAATTCCGACTCACTAAAACCTTTCGTTTGTAACTTGTTGAATTTTGCTTTTTTTTTGTGTGTGTGTGTTTTTTTGTTCTAACCTCCTGACCCACTTCCATTTCCTCCCTGCTGGATTCATGGCGCTTGGGGTGTGTGTGTGTGTGTGTGTGTGTGTGTGTGTGTGTGTGTGTGTGTGTGTGTGTGGTTAAACAAAGTATTTGGATAAGAATGCAATGGAAAAAAATCAAGAAACCACAGTTTAAAAAAAAAAAAGTGAAGTTGCTAGAAGGTTTGCATTCATTGTACAGCTGCATTTGGTCAAAGCGCTGACTTTGTGTGTGTGTGTGTGTGTGTGTGTGTGTGTGTGTGTATTTATGATTCTGCACTGGCAGACCCCCACATAAAGACCCCCTTCATGGCGCTGCAGCAGTGAAAAGCTCTAAGTTTAGTTTGAGGGAAACACAAATAAACACGACGCCTCGCCGTCCCGCTCACAAAAACGCACAACAGCAGCGTGGGGGAGAAAATAAAACACAAATCTGTCCAAATATATTCAACAAATTCCTTTTCATCTCTAATCGTGGTGTTTTCTCTCATAAAACTTTAGTTTGTGAAGATTTTTTTTTCCACTTTTAATTAGTAGCTACTTTTACTTTATTGTCCTTTAGTTTGTTGTATACTGTGAAGTTTTAAATGAAGCAGATTTATGTAATATTTCTCATGTTATGATTATAAAAGCTTGTGTATATACTATTATTAAGCCTACTTGTCTTATTCTATTGGCAGATTATTTTACTTCCTTTTATAAATAAATGCATAAAATTAGAAAGATTTTAATCTGAAAATCTGGTATTAGAATGAGAAAATGTCTAAAGTAAAATTAGTAAAAAGTCTACAAATAGATTAAAATTTTATGCCTGTTTTCTTACTGTAATAAAATAATATTAGATGCATTTGTCTATATTTAAGATTTTTATTTGCTATCATTTTTGCTTTTTTTTAAATTAATTTGTTTTTATTCATTTTTTTCAATGTGCAAGCAAAACTTTGCTAAAAAAGATTCTCAGTTTACCGTCTTCTCCGTTAGTTGCGTCTTTACTCACATTCAGCAGTTGTTTCCTTCAAGAGGGCCATAAGTATTATTTTTTAAATTTACTTTTGTGTTTGTAGGTTGGAACTTAAGGTTTCTAGAGAGAATTTCAAACTTAAAATTAGTAAAAAGAAATAGGTTTAATAATGTTTTGTTTATTTTCACAGTTAAATTTGCTTATATTTAAGATATTTTAATGGTTGTCATTTTGTAGCTTAGTTTTTTCCCACTTAATTATATCAACACTTTATTAGCCTTTTAGAGGAAATGACAAACTGTAAAATTATTTCTGAAACTAAAAGCAAAATTTTTATATAAAGTATATAGAAGCTTTACATGGGGGAGGTTTTTTATTCAACTTTTTAAATCAAATATTTTACTAAAATACTGTAATATGATGAGTTCCAACTTTGAGCTAATTTACTTTATTATTAATAATATTTAAACTAATATGCGATTGTAAGATTATCGTTAGAATTAAAAGAAAATGTATTTCTTTCTAATATGTACTAGCATATATAAACTAGCATAAAACTCTGAAGTTTGAATTTACATTTCAGCAATTTTCTTTATCACAGGTGGCTAATTTTATACGAATATAGCAAACTGATTACACTAATACTTCACTAATATTAATATTTAAACTAAAACATAACTAATGTTATAATATATAAGTATTTGATCTTGGCATGTGTTAGCATGCAGCAGTATATTGTCTATATTAACAGTATTGTGCTTGTTAAATATCGTGATATTTTAAGGAATTGTGTATGAGGACAGCTGCCGTAAATATTGGAAGTGCTTCCAAAGTAAGACTGAAGTTGGAAAATTCCAGGTCGCCTGTGTAGGGAATTGTGCATCAGAGTCTAGCAGGCGTTTTAAATTCCTGACTTTTCACCTTCAGACGTGGTGAAGGAGAGTCGTGTTGTTATTCCACTTTTACTTTAAGGTATATTACATTGTACGGATCGAGACAGACGTCTGTTTTAGGGATTGCTGGGAAGAGAGTGGTTAAGGGGGGGGATGTGGTTTGGAACACATCCTCGTTTGACTCCAAATAGAGCGCCAGTAAAAAGAGGTTGCGTTTTTTTTCCTCTCCCAGAACAAGCTGTCCTTTGATGGCGTGGAGGCTTGTTGCATCACTGGCGTTGGTTTGGGAACACGGGAACACGGGAACACTGACCTGGATATTTGAGGGCAGACTAATCTAACACCAGTGCTGAATAACCACAACTGTTGGGGAAACACACTTGAATATATCCAGCTTGAAAGAAAGCCGAATTGATGGAAAGATTTGGGAGAAAAAAAACAACCAAGAGACAGACGTGGGGCTTTTTCATTAAAAAAAAAAAACTGGGTCGAAGAAATTTTCCATAAACTCTCAAAGCTGTGTTTTAACGTGATCACTGTTTGTTTTATTCCTGAAGTCGAGTCGTTTTAAAAGGCTGAGAGCTGAGAGACGTTCTCTTATCACTCTTGTGCACGTGTGTGCAAGGCTTTAAAGAAATTGTTTTATAGTTTAATTGAAATTGAAGGTTTTTCTCTGTATTTTACCTGTCGCAGTGGCGTTACCATGGTAACAGTGTAAAGCTATTTGTTTTTATTCTTTCTCTGTACTGGAGTGGTCATTCCGCTGTGTTTTTAAATCAAGTCAGAAACACTGCAGTATTTCATTATAATATTTATCAAATATTTTTATTTATTAAATATTTATTCCTTTTTTTTATTCCATGAAGTTTTGTTTTTTGACCTTTTTTTTGGAGAAAAATTTATAAGTTCTCTTGGATTTTGTTTTCAGTTCAAAAAAATTAATGCAAATCAGCGGATCTAAATGATACACGCACACTGACCGCTATAGCCTTCGAGACACGCCCACTAAGATCCACTGTCATTTCCACATACAGACCCAATGACATGTTTCTATTTCCATATATAGACCTTAAAGACACACCCACAATGACATCTATGGCCTTCAAGGCACGCCCACTCAGAACCTCGTTCATTTTCATATTTCCATGTATGGACTCCGCGACATATCCACTAAGTCTCTCTCTCTTTTCCATATATGGGCCTTCTGACCTTATTTGGACCTTTTTTTAGACACGCCCACTGAGAGCCTGTTGTATTTCACTATATGGACTTAATGATATTTCGACATTTCCATACAGTATATAGTCCTTACAAACACGCCCACTAAGTGCCTTTATCATTTCCATATATGGATTTTAAAGACACGCCCACATAGACATTTGCAGCCTTCATGACACAGCCAATAAGGGTCTCTCTCATTTCCATATTTACATATATGGACCTAAAGACACATCTACATTCTGATTTATGGCCTTCCAGACACACACACTAAGAGTCTCTGTCTCATTACCGTATATGGACTCAATGACGTGTTCGCATTTACGTATATGCATATTATAGACACACCCACTAAGCACCTGTCTCATTGCCATATATGGACCTTATAAGAACCTTTCTCATTTTTATATATGGACCTTATAGTCAAGGCCACTAAGGGCCCCTCTGATTTTCATATATGGACTTTAGACACACCCACCAAGAGCCTCTCTCATTTACCATATATGGACTCAATGACATGTCCATATTTCCATATATGGACCTTAAAGACATGGCCAAATTCACCTTCAAAGGCCTTCACGACACACCAACTAATAGTGCTAAGCTAATTCGCTGCGTAGCATATAGGTTAGCTCCATTTATACAGCAGGAGCTTTGATACAACTGTGTATTAATTTATATCTTATTAAACTGCACGATCCTGCACGCCCAGTTCTTCTGTTTTATTAGATTTATGGCCTCTCCTCCTGATATGAAGTTATAAATGGACAAAAGCAAACATGCAGCAGGCACGTGGTTAGCGTTAATCTCAATAAAACCCGGTTTAAGCTCCTTAAATCCAATTAAATCCTCTGTATTAATGAATAAGACTCTAAAAATCTCCCGGGCTTCAGCGTCAGGTGCAAAGGTTGTTCGGAGAATCTGATTCTCTAAACTGAAGTGGGTTATAAGTTCAAATTAGGACAGTTAATATCCTGATGATGATGATCATAATAATAATAATAATAATAATAATAATAATACCCCAGTCCTGCTTAAACATTCTCCTCTCTGTGTATTTAATGTTTCATCGTTTATATGTTTAACTCGTTTGCACGTTTACCAGTTAAATACTTTCCTGTTATTTTATTTACAGCCCCGAAGACGTGCAGCCCGAAGCAGTTTGTGTGTCAGGATCAGGTGACGTGTATCTCTAAAGGATGGAGGTGTGACGGAGAGAAAGACTGTCCTGATGGATCAGACGAAGCTCCAGAAGTGTGTAAGTGTGAAAGAGTCAGAACTTTCAGGAGGTCTAACAGACTAAACCTACTCTGGTTCTTTCTGTATGTATGTATGTATGTATGTATGTATGTCTTTGTATTCTGTTACTAATCTCTAACATGCATCGTCGTAGCTTTTTTGGTAGCTAGCTAACAGGAAAGTCCGCAGTTAGCACATGAGATTAGCGTTCTACGTAAATCAGCACACTGTGCTAAATCCTGATCGAGGAGACACACAAACACTGACCTCCAGCCGTACGTTCCAGTTAACAGAGCTTTACCTTTTTTACTATTTCACTACATACACACTGCTCTTAGTGCATTATGGGTAACACACACGCTCCCTAACACACCGTATGAACACTCCAACAGCAAAGAGAGACTTGTGGGGGGGTTTAGTCTGATTTCTGATGGTCTGATTGCTGTTATGTCTAATTAATATTAAAATATAATATTAAATACAGTTATAAAGAGAGTCTTATTGATTTGAAAAGGTGTTTGTGATTTGTGCCTCGGAGAATTGAGCTGAATTGTGTGTGCAGCTGTTTGCTGTTATCTTACAGGATTTATGAATGCTTATTTTACTCCGAACAATTCATCCTTTTATTTAGTCTGAGCAGCTCGAGCTCTTTAACTTATTACGACTTGGATAAATAATGACGCTTCTAATCTATGACTCTGGTGCTGTGAAAATTGTGTAAAATCAGTAATAAACATCACACATTGCATCTTTTATCCATTTATAGTTACATTTAACAATGTGGAACGTCGGCAAAACAAGTTATCATATTATCACTTCAGTATTTATGTTTCAGTATTTATTGTTGGCAAATTGCTGTGATATAACAGGAATAAAATACTTATACATTATTACATACTTATTATAAATTATAATTATATTGATTTTACTGATTTAATATTAATATTGATTTAACTTCATTATGATATGTAACATTACATTACGTGTTCCACCAGAACCACATGCTGCAAAAATAGTTTAAAAAATTTAGATTGAGATGCATGAAGATGAATAAATTTATAATCTCATGGTGAATCGAAATGGAAATAAATTATAAGGTTTTACAAACGTTCTTGGTGTTGTGCACTGACTCTTATAACAAAAGATCAGTCTGATGTTACCTGGCAGCAGTGCTGAGGAATATTGACTATAGATTTAAAAAAAAAATGTGTAAAGTGATTAAAGTAAGGAAATGAAAACCAAAATCTATTAATTTGTTCATTTAGCTCAATATTTTCATTTTTGTAGGAATTAATTGCATCTCTTTCAACCAGCGATGCTCTAAAGACATGAAATTGTGTCTCGCTGACAGGACGGCATGTCTGATACGCTTCATTCCCCTTATTAATTACACCATTAATTTCCTCATACATTTTATTATAGCTCAAGGTGAAGAAAAAGTAAATGAGTGCTGCGGTTAATCATCGCTTCTGGACTTTTCTCTCTGTCACTTTCCCCCGGGGCTGTTGTTTTGTACTGCGTAAATAGCTGAGCGTCATTACTCAGTGCTGGGTTAAATAATGTGTTGTTTAACTGTGTGTGTGTGTGTGTGTGTGTGTGTGTGTGTGTGGAAAATTAATAACAGTAAAGACGAATGCTCACATAATCCTGGCAGAGCTTCTTATTTTAAAATATTTATTTTGCTCATCCATAAATCTGGATGCAGATTTGGCCAACAAGGACCAAAACCAAAACCAGCTCACTTACAGTTTATATTTCATCTCTTGTTGTGCGTGTTTTATGAGAGGTTAAGACTGTCTATAACCTGCGTTTTTTTTTCTCTTTAACTTCATATGACGGCCTGTTTTCTTTATCATACAGGAAATAAAGTGCTTTTATTTGTGTCCAGTAGCAATGTGACTTAATAAGAATAAGAATAATAGTAATATAATACTGTAACAGCAATTCATACCTTCTAAAGTCATGACATTACGTTTGGAGCCCAAGACGTAACATGATTCAGAAACACACAGACCAGTAAACACAGACCTGGAACTCCAGACGATGAAATCATGCATTATTTCACTGCGCTGTTATTCGTCCACAAAAAAAAAAACAACTGACCTCAGTACTGGACATTGTCCAGCGATTGACTTCATCAGAAAAAGTGTTGAGAATTGAAGACGGCACTTCGTTTAACCCCAGCGAGTTTTTGCGTTCCACCATGAAGATACAAAGGTCAGGTCCATAAAGAATAGATGTTCCAGTCATTCAGATTTACACCAGAAACATCAGGTAGATCAAATGACAGGCCAAAAACTGCTGCAGATAATTCAGCTTTATTGGACTTTAAAACAGCTACCATGAACCTATATATATAGCGATAAGGAGAGGTTTCATTTCTGGGCCTTGATGTTGCTCGGTCCTACTGCTTGAACATATGCCCCGTGGTTTGGCCCTGTGGTTGACTGTATGGTACAGCCCTATAGTACATTCCCGTGGTTTGGTCCTATATGTTGACTGTATGGTACAGCCCTATAGTATGGCCCCGTGGTTTGGCCCTGTATGTGGACTGTATGGTATAGCCCTATAGTATGGCCCCGTGGTTTGGCCCTGTATGTGGACTGTATGGTACAGCCCTATAGTATGGCCCCGTGGTTTGGCCCTGTATGTGGACCGTATGGTACAGCCCTATAGTATGGCCCCGTGGTTTGGCCCTGTATGTGGACCATATGGTACAGCCCTATAGTATGGCCCCGTGGTTTGGCCCTGTATGTCAACCGTATGGTATAGCCCTATAGTATGGCCCTGTGGTTTGGCCCTGTATGTCAACCGTATGGTACAGCCCTATAGTATGGCCCTGTGGTTTGGCCCTGTATGTGGACCGTATGGTACAGCCCTATAGTATGGCCCTGTGGTTTGGCCCTGTATGTCAACCATATGGTACAGCCCTATAGTATGGCCCTGTGGTTTGGCCCTGTATGTGGACCGTATGGTATAGCCCTATAGTATGGCCCTGTGGTTTGGCCCTGTATGTGGACCGTATGGTACAGCCCTATAGTATGGCCCTGTGGTTTGGCCCTGTATGTCAACCGTATGGTACAGCCCTATAGTATGGCCCCATGGTTTGGCCCTGTATGTGGACCGTATGGTACAGCCCTATAGTATGGCCCTGTGGTTTGGCCCTGTATGTCAACCGTATGGTACAGCCCTATAGTATGGCCCTGTGGTTTGGCCCTGTATGTGGACCGTATGGTATAGCCCTATAGTATGGCCCTGTGGTTTGGCCCTGTATGTGGACCATATGGTATAGCCCTATAGTATGGCCCTGTGGTTTGGCCCTGTATGTCAACCGTATGGTACAGCCCTATAGTATGGCCCTGTGGTTTGGCCCTGTATGTGGACCATATGGTATAGCCCTATAGTATGGCCCTGTGGTTTGGCCCTGTATGTCAACCGTATGGTACAGCCCTATAGTATGGCCCCATGGTTTGGCCCTGTATGTGGACCGTATGGTACAGCCCTATAGTATGGCCCCATGGTTTGGCCCTGTATGTCAACCGTATGGTACAGCCCTATAGTATGGCCCCGTGGTTTGGCCCTGTATGTCGACTGTATGGTATAGCGCTATAGTACGGCCCCGTGGTTTGGCCCTGTATGTGGACCATATGGTATAGCCCTATAGTATGGCCCTGTGGTTTGGCCCTGTATGTCAACCGTATGGTACAGCCCTATAGTATGGCCCCATGGTTTGGCCCTGTATGTGGACCGTATGGTACAGCCCTATAGTATGGCCCCATGGTTTGGCCCTGTATGTCAACCGTATGGTACAGCCCTATAGTATGGCCCCGTGGTTTGGCCCTGTATGTCGACTGTATGGTATAGCGCTATAGTATGGCCCTGTGGTTTGGTCCTATATGTGGACCATATGGTATAGCTCTATAGTACAGCCCTGGGGTTTGGCCCTCTATGTTGACCGTATGGTACAGCCCTATAGTTGACCGTATGGTATAGCCCTATAGTATGGCCCCGTGGTTTGGCCCTGTATGTGGACCGTATGGTACAGCCCTATAGTTGACCGTATGGTATAGCCCTATAGTATGGCCCCGTGGTTTGGCCCTGTATGTGGACCGTATGGTACAGCCCTATAGTCCAGCCCTGTGATTCACCCCCATAGAACAACCGTTTAGTTCAGGCTTATGGTTCAGCCCTATATTTCAGCCCTAATGTTGAGCCCTGTCATTTACCCTATGGATCGACCAGGTGGTTAGATTCTGTGGTCTGGCCCTATTGATTGAGCATGTGATTTGGCCCTGTGGTTGTGCCCCATCAATTGACCATAGTGTTTGGCCCTGTGATTTGGTCCTAGCGTACGGCCCTGTGGTTCAGCCCTATGTTTTTGTGCCTGTGGTTTGACTCTATGGTTTAGTGTTATAGTACAGCCCTGTGCTTCTGTCATGTTGACCCCATGAATTGACCTTACGGTTCGACCCTATGGCGCAGCCATATCATTGAACCTTATATTATGACCCTCTGGCTCAGCCCTATCTTTGAACTTTACGCGTTGACCCTATGTTTTGGCCCTATCACTTGTTTTATTACTAACCTGTTGCTTAAACCTGCTATTTAACCCTGCCATTTGATCTTATGGTTCAACCAAGTGATTCTGCCCTGTGGTTTGATGTGGATTGACCCTGTAGTTCACCCCTGCGATTTGGTTTCACTCCAAGTAAAGATCATTAAGGTTCACTTAGAAGAAGATCAAACCACCTCTTTCAGGAGGTCTTGGACTGGGTACATACCTGAGTGCACTGCTGTGTTATCACCTGGAGGTTCATGCATCAGGGTTCACTTTTAATGGACTAAATGCTCCATGTGAAAATGGCCTTGTTTTGGTTGGTTGTGTGATGTCTTTAAAGAAATTTTTTCCTGACATTATTTTCCTGAATATACGGCTGTGAAATGTCCAATTCAGTGAACTTGAACTTAGCAGTGAAGTCTTGCAGGACATGATAATAAAAAAATTAAAGCAGTAATGTCCTTATAATGCTGCTATTTAAAGGACAAACCAGGGGAGGCATGAGCTAAGATTTAATTTGCTACATAAATCCTTGTCTTGGACACAAAGCCAAGCTTCATTGTGCTGAATTAGGATCTAACGGATGTTTGTGCTCCACGCTTTAAGAATATAATGAATGTTTGTGCTTTATACGGTTTATCCTATACCTCTTTGTGGCTGCGACTCGGCACTTTTTTTTCTTTCTTTCTAAACAACTGCTGTCCCTGGATGGAAAAAAAATACAAAAAGGTGAAAGCTGAGTCATTCCCTATGAAGGAGGGGATTTGAGGAAAAGAAAAGGAAAGAAAAGAAAAGACTGAACAGAAGGTTACATCTGGATCCTGGAAGTCATTAAGAGCCAGTCAGAAGGAAAGAACATAAAATGCTGCTTTTTTTCACAATCTGCTTTTTTCATCCTTGAAAATTAAAGTGAAAACAGCCTGGAAGTTCAAACACACTTCTATACAGTGAGAGAATGGGGGGAAAAAATAGTTGGTGAAAGAATCGACTTCAAATCAATTTTAGATGCAAAAACTCCTGAATTGCTGTAGAGTTTATAGAGCGAGTGGGTGAATCTGCTTCAAATAATAAGTTAATTAGACTCAAAAGCACAAATTATTAGCCCCACTGAGCATCTGGATTCTGGAGGAGACAGAATTTGCCAGGAAGAAGGAACAAAATAATGTGTGTTTTTCACCTTCTGTTTTTCTCATTTGAGAGCTGGATGGAGTCTGGAACATCACACACACTCTCACTGATCGGAAAAACACTAACTTTCAGCTTCTCTGGAAAGTTACTGCATAAAAACAACAGAAAGGGAAGGAAAGAAATTGTTCACCCTGTCATCAGGTGATCACGAGTTTGAATCCCATGAAAGTCCAGGAGAGCAAAATTGCCTGTGGGAGGGCCAGCATAACTCTCTCACCTGTCAGTCAGAGTGACACTAGCCAATCAGAGCGTCTGTGAGCTCATGTATGCAGAAGAGGGCAGTTAGTTGTGCTATATGGCATCATCCTCTCATAACCCCAAACTATTGCTGAGTGAAAATAGTATCACCTGCGGCTACTGAGGTAGGAAAAGAAGGGGGCGTGGCCAGGCGTATATAATGTGTGTCATGTACATGTTACATCATTACAGCAGAAAAAAATAACAGAAGCTGAAAGTTGGATGTTTTTTAAATTAATTGTGTGTTAATGAGGTCAACAATGCTTGAAAAAAATGCATAGGATACAAAATAGGCTAAAAGGAAACGCATATTACGAGATACGACACGATTTATTTTTGTTGAGCTTCAAGCTGCAGGCGTCACTTTTTCCGACAGACATTTAAATCGCCAAACTTCATAGCCATTGTGACAGTCGGAATCTATCTGCAATTCCCGATTCCATCATCAATCATCCCAAATCTACCTCAGAGGATAGCTTAACTATCCGTGTTTGACAGAGGAGAGCTAGTTAGTTGGTGGGAATTATTGAGAAGAAAATAAGTTAAGAAGATATGAAGACTTTATTATCATCGTACTGCTGTGCAAAACGTCGAGATTATAATCATATTCCCTGAATTCTTCAAACAGCAGCATAAGGCGGCAATATAAAACACATACACATAAATCTAAAATAGTAAATTAAACAAAGGTGATACAGTAAGACAGTAAGACATTTGGACAGACAATTATTCTAATATTCCAGTTTTTGATGCTTCTGCCACTAGGTAGTGAAGGCATTATGTTTTTGGTTTGTCTGTCCATCCGTCTGTCCGTCTGTCCGTCTGCACATCCGAGATTCTCGTTAGCGCAATATCTCAAGTGAGTGGGTGAACGTTTGTAGGATTTATATAGAAATATCATCGTAACCAGCAGATGAACTGATTAGATTTTGGATCTCATTCAAACAAGGTCAAGGTCACAGCAAGGTCAAATATCTGAAAATTTTATTTCCTCCTGTTTGAAGTACATTTTAAACCTGTTTCCAGCAACACATTTGTAGCAAGAAGGACTAGACTTCAGCACTAGACGCCATGAGTGTTAAGTTCTGCTTGTTGATTTTGTTAACATAAGGTCTTGATTAAAAGTGCACTATGATTATTATCAGGAAAGTGACACAATGCAAAATTAGCTCTGTGTGTGTGTGTGTGTGTGTGTGTGTGTGTGGAAATGCTCTGTGTGAGTCCGTGGATGCAGGTGTCCTTGTTTATTGATATACGTGCTGGAACTTAGCGCTGAGCGCCGCTGAACTCGGCCTGTGTGCTGCTGCAGCTGGTGAAAATGTGTGATGATTTTTTTTTCTGGAACACAGCAGGAGGCTTCGTATTTTAGTGCTGAGCTTTAATAAGCTGAATGAAGCGATGATGCTGCAGGAACACACACTTATCACCCCGCCGCTTTTACGAGGTGAGAGTGTAAAGTTGTACGGGGCAGAAAATGACGTCGTATTCGTCCTTCCTGATTTGTGAAGGAAAGATCTGTCGTGTCCTGGTCGAGTATCTGTGACTGATACGAATCCCAGAGGAGTTTCTCTGAATGGGTGCCAATACTTTAATGTTCAGTAACAGAGCAGGGAGGCTCGACTGCAGACGGCGTTGGATAAACTTTTTGTCTCTGAATCTTAAAAAGTGTTCGATTGTACATCTAGTGCACTGGGTAGCTGTTATATTACACCCTATGTGGTGAGCGTATAGAGTGAATACTTAGCTATTTGGAATTTAGCCTGATTTTAAGTTGGAATAATTTTACATTGATCACAGGAAAGAAATGCAAATAAATAAATAAACAAACAAACAAACAAATAAGACTAAACTGGAGGATTTTTTGCGGATGATAAGGACTTTGTTACCAATGTATAGTGTTATATTTTTATAGACTATTAAAGACACTCCTAGGAGACGGAAAGAAAAAAGGAAAGGAAGGAAAGATGGGAAGGAATGGAAGGATATGAATGCAGGGAAGGATGGGAAGGGATGGGAAGAAGGAAAGGAAGGACAAGAACGAAGAAATGGAAGGAAAAATGGGAAGAAATGGAAGGAAAGATCGAGATGAACAGAAGGAAGGACGGAAGAATATGAAGGAAAGGGAGGAAGAAATAGAAGGATAGAAAATAGGACAGAAGAGGAAGGAAGGAAAGGATGGAAAGAACGGAAAGAAGGTTGGGAAGGATGGAAGGAAGGGAAGGACACTTTGGAAGGAAAGGAAGGATGGGAATGGAAGAAAGGGAAGGGAAGGAAGAATGAGAAGGAAAGGAAAGGAAGACAGGGAAGGGAAGGAAAGAAGGGCAGGAAGGAAGGATGAGAAGAAAGACAGAAAGACACAGGATAATTCTGTCACCATTGTGTTGGACCAGTGATTAGGACAGTTTTTCTGTTCGGTTGTAAAGGCGAATTTTCAGAAATTTGCATAAAGAAGGGAAATCCCCTCTCACTCTGCCTCAGTCTCTGTGTTACTGTTTATATTTCTCTTTTTTCTCTCTCGTGTAATGTTTTAAAAAGACGCAGTCATGCATTACTTAACACGGCTG
This sequence comes from Pangasianodon hypophthalmus, assembly GCF_027358585.1. NCBI lineage: Eukaryota > Metazoa > Chordata > Actinopteri > Siluriformes > Pangasiidae > Pangasianodon > Pangasianodon hypophthalmus. The sequence continues at coordinate 21,253,554 of NC_069729.1, forward strand.
GGTAAATGAGGACACACACACACACACACACACACACACACACACCTTTTATTCCACCAACAGGAAGTGTGTCAGTGCTCTAAACTAAAGCAGGCGTTATGTAATCGCCAAATTAGGATGAATGCCAGGATGGACGTGCTCGGGATTTAGAGGAACGCTGATGCTGGTGTTGATGTTGTTTTGCTGAGAAACATGAAGTCATCAGAGCCGCACCAACCAGTCGCCCTCATGATGATATCATACTGTATATCATCATTATTACAATAAATCCTCACTCTTTTCTGAGATTATTATCAGAGATTCAAACTCAGGATTCCTCGATGTGTGAAAAATGAAAACTGAATTTGTGATTCTGCAGTTTTTTCACTGGCAAAATACTGAACCTGAATTTTTTTTTTCCTTACAGCAAAATTATTTTTGTGCACAACTGAAATGAAAATAATGAAAGAAATAATTAATGAAAATAATTAAAATCCACTTATTAAACAACTTTTGTACTGGAAGACTGAAAACAGACAGCATTTCCTGAATAATTAGTGTTTAAATAAATGTTTTCTAGTACATTTTTTTTTACTTTCAATTTTTAAAAAAAATTTAATTCAAATTATATTTAGTTTAAATAATCTAAGCTTGAGATTAGTAAAGAAAAAAGTCTACACTTAATAGTCTTAATATTTCTGCTTTTAGTATTGATATTTTCTAAACATTTAAAATGTTATATTAATAAACTATTCTAAATGTCTAAAAATGATGAATTTAAAATAAATTTGTCTAAATAATGCTCAAGATATTGTCACTTGTTAAGATATATTTTTGCAATGAAGTCATGTTTATATTTACTTATTTGGTTTTATGCAAAGAGACTTACAATTTACACTAATAATAATAATAATAATAATAATTAATAATAATAATACAGGAATTTCATTTTGTAACCTTCCAGTCGCATCAATAACACTGTGTGGGGAAAGAGAGAGAGAGAGAGAGAGAGAGAGAGAGAGAGAGAAATGAAGATATTGTCTGTTTTTTATCGTTGTTCATGACCCACTTTGCGATTTTTTTCTCCAGATAAACCGAACACGCATCGTTCTTCCCACACGACTTTACATCATCACACGGTCTGTTCAATGTCTCAAGTCAAAATACGACTCGATAATCATCTGTTATCTCTCACACAGGAAGACGAATCATCATATTTATACTCTTACAGAAAAGTTCCTGTTGTGTCTTAAATCCGGCGCTGAGCGGAAAGGAATGTAGCTCTCAGTCTGACTGTCGAAGTTCACGTCCAAAAGCAGGAAACGTGATTCATTTCACAAAGTGTAGATTTCTGTCCTCTCACTTTTCTACTAAACCCAATCAGTGGTTTTTATTTCTTTATTTCTTTTTCACATGGCATTAGCCATACACTGAAATATTCATTTAAATAAATATAGAATTTCAATTCATTTAAATCAACTGTTTAACGTGTAATATTTAAAACAAAAATGTAAATATTCATCTGATGTGTAATGCTGTGTCAGGCAGCAGAGACGGCTGCAGCTGCAGGTAAACGCTTTTATTAAAAAGACAGACAGTAAAAAAAGTAACACAGGAGCCTGTGAAAAAAATGTTCAGGTGATCAGCGAGCAGATTAGATTAGAGGCGACAAAAAAAACAGAGAACAAACCGAGATCAAAATCCAGAAGAGCGTGCACACACTCCGCATGGACAGCTTGTCTGTGAGGGGACAGTAGTGTGTGTGTGTGTGTGTGTGTGTGTGTGTGTGTGTGTGTGTGTGTGTGTGTGTGTCCAGGTGCAGGTGAGTGGGAACGTGACCCCGCGGCATGTGGCTTGAATTGTCTTGTCTGTGGCGGCCATGTTTGTCGGCCGTGATGCATTCTGGGAACTGAAGTTCAGCACTGATTCCAGTGTTGACTGACATATTGCCTTGGCTATACACTTAAATATTAATTTATTAAGTCTAAATATTAAATGAATGTAAATGAAATATTTAGAATGTACACATTTAAATATTAATATTAATTTAAATACTGTCTGTAAAGGCGAATGTGCATTTCATGTCATAATCCACAGATGAAAAATTCATACAGAGTTATAAACACTGCTAGAGGTGTGTGATGTGACCAAAAATATACAGATATCACGCTGAGATATTTGAAGTTATACATTTTCACGATGCGCAATAAGGACCATGATAATTAGTTTAGTGAAACTTAGTGCAACTTGAAGAAGTTCAGTCTCCTACGCCGCTCCGTCAGGAAGCTCACACAATAGCTCAGGTAATAACAGCTCTATTATTCACTATAACAGCTCTATTATTCACTATAACAGCTCTATTATTCTCATTTATATTCACAGAGAATAATTAGCACTTATGAAACAGATGATATGCTAATGCAAACTCTCAGAGACACACGAGGAGAATAAAAGACAAAAACAAGTGAAAAGTTTAAACATATATTTAAATTCTGCCTTTGAGCTCTTTGTTTTATTATCAACTTTCAGACATTAAAAGGTTCACTTGTGTGTGCGTGTGTGTGCGCTCGTGTGTGCGTGTGTGTGCGCTCGTGTGTGTGCGTGTGTGTGTTTAAGTTTGTACTACACTCCGACTAAAAGGAAAGTTTCAGCAGTCCATCAAAATAACACACACTTTAAAGGCACTTAGTTTGACTGAGGAAAAAAGATAATTTTGAAAATGTACAGAAATCACCTTGTAAGAATTAAACATCAGAAATATAAATCTTTTGCACATTTTGAAATCTGTTATGACTTTTGAAATGATCCTGATGACTCCTGCTTTGTTCTGTAAGAAGTTAAACTACTGTATAAAAGTATTTTTTTGATCTCCATGTTTTAGGAATGTATTTGGGTTAATGTTAATAAAATAATTCCTTTATATTACAATTACAGATACATTTTTAACCTTGAAAAAAATGGACGTTTGGAAACGTTTTCCTGAAAATCACTGCTGAAGAAATATATGTATAAAATTAAATAAAAATTCATAATGTTTATGATCAGAAACAATATTTTGGCGCTGTTAAATGCAGGACTCTGATTGGTCAGAAGCTGCGCATTATTTCTGTATAACAGCACGGGTAATTCCGGCTGTAACACGAGCGACAGGTCTATCCACTATACGTTTCTATAACGTTATCGTTTCTATAGTAACAGCTCATTCACCGAAACTCATACAGCGAATGCTCCACGTAATCTAAGACTAATAATAAACAGATAAAAAAAAAAAAAAGAAAGACATCGTTTGACAAAGTAAAATGTATAATCGTTAACATTTTTTGTTAAGAGATGTTTGTTTAACATTTATATTTTGAGAGAGAGAGAGACAGAGAGAGACAGAGAGAGAGACAGAGAGAGACAGAGACAGAGGGAGAGAGAGAGAGAGAGACAGAGGGAGAGAGAGAGAGAGAGAGACAGAGAGAGAGGGAGAGAGAGAGAGAGAGAGAGAGACAGAGAGAGAGGGAGAGAGAGAGAGAGAGAGAGAGAAAGAGAGACAGACAGACAGAGACAGAGAGAGAGAGAGAGAGATAGACGGAGAGAGAGAGAGACAGAGAGACAGATAGAAAGAGAGAGAGAGAGAGAGACAGAGAGAGAGACAGAGAGACAGAGGGAGAGAGAGAGAGAGAGAGAGAGGGGGAGAGAGAGAGGGGGAGAGAGAGATAGACAGAGAGTCAGAGAGAGAGACAGAGAGTCAGAGAGAGAGAGACAGAGAGAGAGACAGAGAGAGAGACAGAGAGAGAGACAGAGAGAGAGAGAGAGAGAGACAGAGAGAGGGAGAGAGAGAGGGAGAGAGAGAGGGAGAGAGAGAGAGGGGGAACGTTTGTTTATCGCAGCTGTAATGTAAGTGAGAACAGGAACTAACTCGTCTCTCGGATGTTCCACATTAAATGTAGCTATAAAGTGTTGAAATGCGTGACGCGTCTTTTATTGCTAAATGAAACAATGGCTGTGGTGTAAGTGGAATAACACACTCTAGACTGTGCAGTTATAGGAAAATAATCAACTCTGAGCGGGTCGTGGCACTCAGCTGGTGTGCTGCATTACACACTCCCCCAGTGTGTGTTATTTCTGTATAACATTACGATGTGTGTGTTATTGTGTTATTCCTGACATATACAGTGTGTATATACTTTATAAACGGTACATATTTTCATCTGTTGTTTTTTACTCTGTCTGTTTTCCTGTTTTTCTTTCTCCTGAGCGGCACACGGGTCATGTTCCATGTGTCATGTGACTCTTCTTATTCTGGAGCTTTTCTGTGCTGAAACCTTCATAAACGCGTTTCTGTGAGCCGAGACAAAGCGTGGTGTTTTTATCTTATTGTAACTCTACGCGTGATCCTGCATTACCGTGAGATTAACCTCGCTCTGCTCAGTTTCCTTTTTAGCAACGTTCCCTTTCTTTAGATTTAACAGCCGTTAGAATTCCCACAGCTTTCGTCTTTCAGGAAGTTCGTATCATTAAAGCGAGTAAGGATCGGACGATGTAGATCGCTGCATCCATTTAAAAGGCAACATTCCACCAACATCCGATTCACGCTGATGTCTGATTCACACTGATGTCCGATTCACACTGATGTCCGATTCACACCGACGTCTGATTCACAACGATGTCTGATTCACACCGACGTCTGATTCACAACGATGTCTGACGTCTGATTCACAACGATGTCTGACGTCTGATTCACACTGATGTCCGATTCACACTGATGTCCGATTCACACTGATGTCCGATTCACACCGACGTCTGATTCACAACGATGTCTGACGTCTGATTCACAACGATGTCTGACGTCTGATTCACAACGATGTCTGACGTCTGATTCACACTGATGTCCGATTCACACTGATGTCCGATTCACACTGATGTCCGATTCACACCGACGTCTGATTCACAACGATGTCTGACGTCTGATTCACAACGATGTCTGACGTCTGATTCACACTGATGTCCGATTCACACCGATGTCCGATTCACACCGATGTCTGACGTTCAATTCACACTGACATCCAGTTCACACTGATGTCCGATTCACACTGATGTCTGACCTTCGATTCACACCAACATCTGACATTCGATTCACAGACATCCGTGTCACAACAACATCAGTGTTCGCACTGAGGTCTGATTTACACTGAGGTCTGATTTACACTGAGGTCTGATTTACACTGAGGTCTGATTTACACTAAAATATCAACTTGTCTGATGTAAACACCTGCTGAGCAAAATTATAACATATGTGTTAAACATTTCCTTTCCGTGTTGTTGCAGCTACAGCCAGAACTTTTCTGGACCTACAGTTAAAGAATTCAGATAATAAAATTTGAAATTTACTGTCTGAGATTTTAAATTCTATTCAATTCTGAGTTTTAAACTTTTATTTTTAAATTTATGAAGCAGAATGTGGGATGTTTAGAATCTGAAATGTATAATTTAGTAGTTAAAATATTTGAAATAAAATATTAGGAGTTTAAAATCTGATCTCTAAAACTTAGGAGAATTTAATGTTTAGAATATGATATTTTGAGCGCTTTGTAATCAGAGTAAGATGGATAAATTAGCGTGCGTATTTTAAAGCTTAGCCAAAAACTCCTAGCTGCAAAAATGAAAATAAAGTAGAACATTTTTGTAGAAATGCTTTTAGCTATTTAAGTAAAACTGTAGCTAGCTAAACTGCGACGCATGGAGAGCTCTAGCTGCCATTAACTAACGCTGACACGAGTCTTGATGGTGAATAAGTTCATTTTAAAGAATTGTTGTGTTTCAATGCTTGTTGTGTTTCATGGTGTGTTGTTTCATGGTGTGTTACATGGCGTGTTGTGTTACATGGCGTGTTGTGTTACATGGCGTGTTGTGTTTCACGGCGTGTTGTGTTTCAAGGCGTGTTGTGTTACATGGCGTGTTGTGTTTCATGGCGTGTTGTGTGTCAAGGCTTGTTGTGTTTCATGGTGTGTTGTGTTTCATGGTGTGTTGTTTCATGGTGTGTTACATGGCGTGTTGTGTTTCATGGTGTGTTGTTTCATGGTGTGTTACATGGCGTGTTGTGTTTCATGGTGTGTTGTTTCATGGTGTGTTTCATGGCGTGTTGTGTGTCAAGGCTTGTTGTGTTACATGGCGTGTTGTGTTTCATGGTGTGTTGTTTCATGGTGTGTTACATGGCGTGTTGTGTTTCAAGGCGTGTTGTGTTACATGGCGTGTTGTGTTTCATGGTGTTGTGTTTCACGGCGTGTTGTGTTTCACGGCGTGTTGTGTTTCAAGGCGTGTTGTGTTACATGGCGTGTTGTGTTTCAATGCTTGTGTTTCATGGTGTGTTGTTTCATGGTGTGTTACATGGCGTGTTGTGTTTCATGGCGTGTTGTGTTTCACGGCGTGTTGTGTTTCAAGGCGTGTTGTGTTTCACGGCGTGTTGTGTTTCACGGCGTGTTGTGTTTCAAGGCGTGTTGTGTTTCACGGCGTGTTGTGTTTCATGGCGTGTTGTGTGTCAAGGCTTGTTGTGTTTCATGGTGTGTTGTGTTTCATGGTGTGTTGTTTCATGGTGTGTTACATGGCGTGTTGTGTTTCATGGTGTGTTACATGGCGTGTTGTGTTTCAAGGCGTGTTGTGTTACATGGCGTGTTGTGTTTCATGGTGTGTTGTTTCATGGTGTGTTACATGGCGTGTTGTGTTTCATGGCGTGTTGTGTTACGTGGCGTGTTGTGTTTCATGGTGTGTTACATGGCGTGTTGTGTTTCATGGTGTGTTGTTTCATGGTGTGGTACATGGCGTGTTGTGTTTCATGGCGTGTTTTGTTTCAAGGCTTGTTGTGTTTCATGGTGTGTTACATGGCGTGTTGTGTTACATGGCGTGTTGTGTTACGTGGCGTGTTGTGTTTCATGGTGTGTTACATGGTGTGTTGTGTTTCATGGCATGTTGTGTTTCATGGTGTGTTACATGGTGTGTTGTGTTTCATGGCGTGTTGTGTTTCATGGTGTGTTACATGGTGTGTTGTGTTTCATGGCGTGTTGTGTTTCATGGTGTGTTACATGGTGTGTTGTGTTTCATGGCATGTTGTGTTTCATGGTGTGTTACATGGTGTGTTGTGTTTCATAGCATGTTGTGTTTCATGGTGTGTTACATGGTGTGTTGTGTTTCATGGCGTGTTGTGTTTCATGGTGTGTTACATGGTGTGTTGTGTTTCATGGCGTGTTGTGTTATATGGCATGTTGTGTTACAAGGCGTGTTGTGTTTCATGGTGTGTTGTGTTTCATGGTGTGTTGTGTTTCATGGCGTGTTGCGTTACATGGTGTGTTACATGGTGTGTTGTTTCATGGCGTGTTGTGTTTCATGGTGTGTTACATGGCGTGTTGTGTTTTCTGAGCGTGTTGTGTTTCACGGAGTGTTGTGTTTTCTGAGCGTGTTGTGTTTTCTGAGCGTGTTGTGTTTCATGGCGTGTTGTGTTTCATGGCGTGTTGTGTTTTCTGAGCGTGTTGTGTTTCACGGCGTGTTGTGTTTTCTGAGCGTGTTGTGTTTTCTGAGCGTGTTGTGTTTCACGGCGTGTTGTGTTTCACGGCGTGTTGTGCAGATTTGTAAAAGCCGTGTGTGTTGTTTATTTAATAGCTCACGCCACATTAAAGCACATTAAAGCTCTCTGGGGATTTATAATGCACGAGCGAGTGAGTCACGACTCCTCGCAGCTCCGCGCCGCTTTTATTCAGGGGTGGGATGCGTGGAAAACACCGACCCCGGGTCCCATTTGTTTATTTATTTTCCTTGGATTTGGTTTATCTAAAATAAAAACATCCCTCGTTCCACAGTTCAGCAGATCAGACGTCTGATTTGGAATGCAGATGAAGAAAGAAAAAGAGAGAGACAGACAGAAAAACATCAGACAGACAGAAGGAACACAGGAAGACAGAAGAAGAGAGAGAGACAGACAGACAGGGAGAGAGAGAGAAAGAGAGAGACGAAGAGAGAGACGAAGAGAGAGAGACCAGCAGACGGAAAGAGACGGACAGACAGGGAGAGAGAGACGAAGAGAGAGACGAAGAGAGAGACGAAGAGAGAGACGAAGAGAGAGAGACCAGCAGACGGAAAGAGACGGACAGACAGGGAGAGAGAGACGAAGAGAGAGACGAAGAGAGAGACGAAGAGAGAGAGACCAGCAGACGGAAAGAGACGGACAGACTGGGAGAGAGAGACAGACTAAAAGAGAGAAATAGAAAGAGACAAACAGATGGGAGGAGAAAGGCAGACAGAAAGTGATAGACAGGAAGAGAGATAGACAGATAGGAAGAGATGTGAAGAGAGACAGACAGGTGGAAAGGGAGATGAAGAGATAGACAGATGAGAAGAGACATGAAGAGATACAGATGGGAAGAGATGCAAAGAGAAATAGATAGAAAGGGAGACAAAGAAAGATAGACAGATGGGAAGAGAGATGAAGAGAGAGAGACAG
>NC_069729.1:21279455-21284455 GCF_027358585.1 Pangasianodon hypophthalmus
ACACACCATCACACACACCATCACACACACACACACACCATCTCACGCGCACACACACACACACACCATCACACACACCATCATACACGGGCTACTGGTACACACACACCATCACCCACACTCTCTCTCTCTCTCTCTCTCTCTCAGATCGAGCATCTTTACGGTTTGACTGTTTTTGAGAATTATCTTTACGCCACGAACTCGGACAACGCGAACGTGCAGCCGAAGACGAGTGTGATTCGTGTGAATCGCTTTAACAGCTCTGACTATCAGGTGGTGACGCGAGTGGATAAGGGCGGAGCTCTGCACGTCTATCACCAGAGATGCCAACCGCCAGGTACACAAACCCCCCCGCGGTTTCACCGCACATGGTACAGTCCAACCTCAAACCTTCACTAAATACACACATACTATATACGGCACTTACAAACGTCGTTAATTTATTAATTACTATACGGTCAGGTCACATGACACTTTACACACTTTACACACTTTACACACTTTATCACGTTTATACAGCAGTGTGAAGAACAATCATCACACATCTGTATTATAATTTAATATGAACTTTTTTCTTTCTTTCTTTCTTTCATGAATTCTTTTTCTTTCATGAATTCTTTTTCTTTCATGAATTCTTGCTTTATTTAATTATTTGTTAATTGTTTATTTGTGTATTTGTTTTTTCTTTTCCTTTCTTGGTTTTTTCACTTTGTTTATTTTTCTTTCTCTTGTTTCTTTTTCCTTTTCTTTCTTGCTTTATTTATTTATTTATTTATTTGTGTTCTTATTTGCTTTTACTTATTTACCTTCTTTAATTTTTTTCTGTGTCTGTCTGTCCTTCTTGCTTTCTTTGCTCTGTTGTTTTTCCTTCCTTCTTTTTTTATTTTCATACTTTCTTCTTCGTCTTTCCCCTGTCTCTCCCTCTCTCTCTCTCTCTCTCTCTCTCTCCCTCTCTGTCTCTCTCTCTCTCTCTCTCCCTCTCTCAGTGAGGAGTCATGCGTGTGAGTTGGATCAGTTCGGGAAGCCCGGCGGTTGTTCTGATATCTGTTTATTGGGAAACAGCCACAAGAGCCGAACGTGTCGCTGTCGCTCTGGATTCAGCCTCGGCAGCGACGGGAAATCCTGCAAGAGTGAGAATTTATTTCAATAAATATAATAAAGCCATAACACTAACGATAATAATAATGTAATAAATTATTAGTAATAAATATAATAATGCTTCCTGCTGGAAAAATCCATTTATTTATCAGATTATAAACTCAGGTTTGAACATCCACAGTTTGAGTCGTCTGGTTTAATATTCACCGAGTGAATCGTATCGATCGAGTTTATTTAAGCGCCTGGAGTCGATCGACAGTATTGATCGTTTCCATAACGACCCGCTGAATCTCATTGAGCCATCGCGTCTCACTTCATCATTCAAAATGTTAAAATGATAAAATTAAAAAAAAGACACACAAAAACAGAAAAAGACGTCTTGTTTTCAAATGCTCCCAGTTTTGTCTGCTGAATAAAAATATTACTAAAGCATAATTTACTTTTTTCTGCTCCTAATTCCACTTCTTTATTGTTATATTTTTTTATCAACTGAAACAGAAAAAAAATCTGGTGTATTTTTTTTTCTATATATTTATTCAGTTTCTAAAGCTAGTTTGACATTTTTCTATTTATTCTTATTTATTATTGTTGCTTAATTTTTAGTGTTTTCTACAAATACAAATAATATATAAATATAATTTTTGTTACTTACTTTTTAGCATTTTGTACTAATAAAAGAAATATATAATAAAATAATTTGTTGCCTACTTTTCTGTTTTATACCAAAATATTTTATATGAATGAAATCATTTTTTATTGCATAGTATTGAATTCCAAACCATTTGTTTTATTTATTAGTAAAACTATTTTTTCTACATTATCAGGGCGTATTAACGGTCTGTATTAGTAGCTCAGTGACATTTTTATGATTTATTTGAATGCTTTGTATTTAATGTTTATTGTAATGCTTTGAGTATTTGGGTTTTTTCGCTCCTGTTCCTCAGAGCCGGAGCACGAGCTGTTCCTGGTTTACGGAAAAGGTCGTCCCGGAGTGATCAGAGGGATGGACATTAATCCGAAGGTGCAGGACGAGTACATGATCCCGATAGAGAACCTGATGAACCCTCGAGCCCTGGACTTCCACGCACAGAGTAACTTCATCTACTTCTCCGACGCCACCAGCTACCTGATCGGCCGACAGAAGATCGACGGCACTGAGAGAGACACCATCCTGAAGGAAGGTACATCATCATGCTTCTGTCGTTCATTTAATATCAAGGAAGGAGAAAAGGAGAAAAGGAGAACCTCGCACGGAGCTGGGAATAATAACGAGGCGTGAACGAGAGAAGAGAAGCTTTTCCGGGAAGGAGAACTGAAAATTAAAGGGGTAGAAAGACAGAAAGAAATGAAAGACAAAGAAAGAAAGAACAATTAATGAAAGTGTGTGTGTGTGTGTGTGTGTGTGTATTCTGAAGGTGTGCACACGGTGGAGGGAATCGCTGTGGACTGGATGGCCAATAATCTGTACTGGACAGACGACGGGCCGAAGAAGACCATCAGCGTGGCTCGACTGGAGAAAGCGGCACAGACGAGGAAAATTCTCATCGAGGGCAAAATGACGCATCCACGAGCCATCGTAGTGGATCCCAAAAACGGGTGAGAGGGTCGAGTGTGAACGGGATCGACTGTGAGCGGAATGTGGTGTGAGCGGAATCTAGTGTAAATGGCATTAGGCATGAAGGAGATAGAGTGCGAGTGGGACGGAGTATAATCGGAATCCAGTGTGGACAGGATCTAGAGTAAGCGGGATTGGTTGAAAGTGAATGGGATTGAGTGTAATTGGGATTGAGCCTGAAGGGGATCTGGTGTGAATGGGATCAAGTGTGAACAGGAATGACTATGAAATGGATCTGGGATGAACAGAATCAAATGTGAATGGGATCAAGGTGGGAATGGGGTCAACTGTCAGCAGGATCAGGTGTGAATGGGATCAGATGTGATCAGGATTGAGTTTGAAGGAGATCAACTGGGATGAGGATCTGGTGTGAATGGGATCAAATGTGAATGGGATCAAGGTGGGAATGGGGTCAACTGTCAGCAGGATCCAGTGTGAATGGGATCAGATGTGATCAGGATCGAGTTTGAAGATCAAGTGGGATGAGGATCTGGTGTGAATGGGATTGAGTGTGAAGTGATTTCAATGTGAATTGGTTCAAGTGTGAATGGGATCGAGGTGTGAATGGGATCAAGGTGTGAAGGGGATCGAGTGTGAAGGGGATCGACCAGGATCTGGGATCAAGGCATGAACAGGATTGATGGATGAGTAGGGTCAAGGCACGAGTGGGATCGAGGTAGGAGCAGTGTGAGCAGGATCGGGTCTGAACAGGATTTTTACTAAATTTACACAAAATGCTCATTATGGAAAGTTTGTTTTTCCTCACCTGGGATTCTGACAGAATAAAAGAGACAGAATGTAAATATTTGTCATCAGTTTCTCAGTGGATCTGGTCTCTACGCTAAACTTTCAGCTTTCATTTTCTGCTCATTAAACAGGCTAATGAATAAACTTCAGTCATCACTGAAAGGATTTTCTCTCTGACTCGTGTGGAAGCCGTTTCAGTTAATCAGCTCCTTAATAAACCCAGCAGTGACTTTTACTAACAATTAAAGCTAATTATGTGAAGAGGTAATTAAAGCGAATTGGAATGATTTAGTCTCGAATAGCTAGGCTGGCTTGTGTTGGTTGCTACAGGGATCCTATGCATTGCAGGCGGAGTCATGCTCATTAGAATATTAGGCCACGCCCATTAGGATGGTCTCGGATCAGTGTGATGAGCTGCTGGTTGATGAATTGATCAAATTTCATTTTCTGGATGTTTAAAAAAACATGCATTACATTTTCCTGGGACTTTTAATGACGTCATTTCGTTACTTCTTTTCCGAAATATTTAACATAGTAGCTGCTACTGGAAAAGAAATTAGCTTAGAATTGTTAAAACTCTTACACTGAACCTTTTTCAGGTGGATGTACTGGACGGATTGGGAAGAAGATCCGAAAGAGAGCAAGAGGGGTAAAATCGAGAGAGCCTGGATGGACGGAACCAACCGGAACATTCTCTTAACATCGAAGACGGTTCTGTGGCCCAACGGTCTGAGTCTGGACGTTCCTCAGGGGATCCTGTACTGGGTGGACGCTTATTACGACCGCATCGAGATGGTTTACCTCAACAGCACCGAGCGCAAGGTCAGCTCTTCGACATTCATCTCTTCTCTTCACCTCTTCATTGCTTATCAGATAAAAAAAAACACAGCTTTATCTTGAGTTACTAGCCGGATACTCTCTAATCGACTACTGTTATAAAATAAACCGTGGGAGTTACATCTTACGTAAGAATGATGTCATCTTCGGATTTTCCTTATCAACGTGGAGGAGAAATTGATTGTAGCCATGTCAAACTATCCTGTCCTTAAGCTAGGCCTTAACAAGGAAACCATGGCAACTAACTAGGCGTTAGCAGGGAAACCATGGCAACTAGCTAGTTGTTAAAATGTCAACCATGGCAACTAGTTTTTTGTTAACATGGAGACCATGGCAACTAGTTTGATGTTAACAGGGAAACCATGGCAACTAGTTTGATGTTAACATGGAAACCATGGCAACTAGTTTGTTGTTAACATGGAAACCATGGCAACTAGCTTGGTGTTAACAGGGAAACCATGGCAACTAGCTAATATTTAACAGGGAGACCATGGCAAATAGCTACTTGTTAACAGGGAAACCATGGCAACTAGCTAGGTATTAACAGGGAAACATTGTTAGTTGAACTATGTTAAATATTTCATTTTGCCTCTCAGACGGTGTATGAAGGACAGGAGCTGAGTCACGCCTTCGGTCTCTGCCACTATAAGAACTTCCTGTTCTGGAACGAGTATCGTAGCGGCAGCATCTACAAACTCGATCA
>NC_069729.1:21291955-21299455 GCF_027358585.1 Pangasianodon hypophthalmus
GTTTAACAGAATCCACCCCGGTTTAGCCTCATTTGCATATTATTTACATGACATTACATTAACTCCACCCCATGACCAGATCTGATGAATAAATGCTCGTGTATTTTATTTATTCACTTCCTGTATGACAGTTTATATTCTTGTGATACTTTAAGATTGGAATGGGTTGTTGTGTGTCTCATGGCAACTGTGTACCGTTGTTGTGTAATTGTTGTGTATCCTGTGGCGATTGTGTAGCGTTGTTGTGTAATTGCGTTGTGTTGTAGATAACGATTGCGGTGATAACAGCGATGAAGCGGGCTGCACTCACTCCTGCTCCAGCACACAGTTTAAATGCGACAGCGGCCGCTGCATCCCCGATTACTGGACCTGCGACGGAGACAACGACTGCAACGACTTCAGCGACGAGACCCACGCCAACTGCAGCAATAACGGTAATAATAACAATAATAACAATAACAATAATAACAATAACAATAATAACAATAACAATAATAATAATAATAATAATAATAATTTAGGGGCAGATTTATAATCATCAATTAAAAATACTACTACTAATAATAATAATTTATTAATAGATTTTTTATAATATAAAAACACTAATAATAATAATAATAATAATAATAATAATTTATTAATAGATTGTGTGTGTGTGTATGGTGTGTGCGCGCGTGTATGGTGTGTGTGTGTATGGTGTGTGTGTGTGTGTGTGTGTGTATGGTGTGTGTGTGTGTGTGTGCGCGCGTGTATGGTGTGTGTGTGTGTGTGTGTGTGTGCGCGCGTGTGTATGGTGTGTGTGTGTGCGCGCGTGTGTATGGTGTGTGCGCGCGTGTGTATGGTGTGTGTGTGTGTGTGTATGGTGTGTGTGTGTGTGCGTGCGTGTGTATGGTGTGCGCGTGTGTATGGTGTGTGTGTGTGTATGGTGTGTGTGTGCGCGCGTGTGTATGGTGTGTGTGTGTGTGTGTGTGTGTGCGCGCGCGCGTGTGTATGGTGTGTGTGTGTGTGTGTGTGTATGGTGTGTGTGCTGTTTCAGCGACCCGTCCCCCCGGCGGCTGTCACACAGACGAGTTCCAGTGTCGGATGGACAGTCTGTGTATTCCTCTGCGCTGGCGCTGTGATGGAGACACCGACTGTGTCGACATGAGCGACGAGAAAAACTGCGAGGGCGTCACCAACATCTGCGACCCCGCCGTCAAATTCGGCTGCAGAGACTCTGGTGAGGAATTCTGGGTAATGTAGTGTAGTGGATGTGTATTGGTTAGTTTGCTGCACTTGAGCTCATGAGTAAATAATGTACGTTAGTGAAGGTCTGACTCTGAAGATCATCATCTCATCTGCAGTACAGTTTACTCCAAGTACAATAATAACACATTTATTACTCTATTTATTATTTACTTCTATTTTCAAAATCCTTTATGAATTAAAAGAACATAAAATATTAACAGCTCCAGTTTCTGAGCAGGAGCTGAACATTTTAATACACACACACACACACACACATGTCTAAACCTTTCATTTGAAAGTTCACAAAACCCTAAAAGTCTGAAAAGTGTAGAATTTAAAATGAAAGTTTTACATTTTACTCATAAGGGAGAAAGAAAGACAAGAAAGAAAAAAGGAAGCCAGAGTGAAAGACAGAAAGAATAAAAGACATAAAAATCAGTAGCCAAAATAAAACAATATGAAAACGAGTAAAGCATAAAAGGATAATGAAATTAAAAAAGACAGAAACAAGAAAGAAAGAAAAAAGAATTAAAAATTCAAAGGAAGAAGAGAGTGAAAGAAAAACATTAAAAAGACAGAAAACAGGAAAGAAAGCAAAGAAAGACTAGAAGGAAAGAAAGACTAGGAAGGAAATTTAAGGAGTGGGAAAGAAAAATGAAAGACACAAAGACCAAAAAACAAAAATGAGAAGAAAGAAAGTAATAGGAGTAAAGGAAAAGAAAAAACAAGAGAGAAATGAGAAAAGAAAGAATGAAGGAAAGGAAGAAGAGAGCGAAATGTTGATGATGAAATTTAAAGTGACAGTCTCGGGGGTCTCAGCTGTGACCTTTGACCCTTCGTCCCGTAGCGAAGTGCATCAGTAAGGCGTGGGTGTGTGACGGAGACAGCGACTGCGAGGACAACTCGGACGAGGAGAACTGTGAAGCGCTGGTGTGTAAACTCTCTCACCACGTGTGTGTTAATGACTCCAACATCTGCCTGCCGCCTGAGAGGCTGTGTGACGGGAAGGACGACTGTCCCGACGGCTCTGACGAGAAACTGTGCGGTGAGAGAGCATTGGGATTAACCCACGGAAAATTAACCTTATATAACCTTAACGTTATATAACCTTAACATTATATAACCTTAACATTATATAACCTTAACGTTATATAACCTTAACATTATATAACTTTAACATTATATAACCTTAACATTATATATAACCTTAACATTATATAACCTTAACGTTATATAACCTTAACATTATATAACCTTAACGTTATATAACCTTAACATTATATATAACCTTAACATTATATAACCTTAACATTATATATAACCTTAACATTATATAACCTTAACATTATATATAACCTTAACATTATATATAACCTTAACATTATATAACCTTAACATTATATATAACCTTAACATTATATAACCTTAACATTATATAACCTTAACATTATATATAACCTTAACATTATATAACCTTAACATTATATAACCTTAACATTATATATAACCTTAACATTATATAACCTTAACACCCTATCCCCTACTCCCTACTCCCTACTCCATATCCCCTATCCCCTATCCCCTACTCCCTATCCCCTACTCCCTATCCCCTACTCCCTACTCCCTATCCCCTACTCCCTACTCCCTATCCCCTACTCCCTACTCCCTACTCCATATCCCCTACTCCCTACTCCATATCCCCTACTCCCTACTCCATATCCCCTATCCCCTACTCCCTATCCCCTACTCCCTATCCCCTATCCCCTACTCCCTATCCCCTACTCCCTACTCCCTATCCCCTATTCCCTATCCCCTACTCCCTACTCCCTACTCCATATCCCCTACTCCCTATCCCCTATCCCCTACTCCCTATCCCCTATCCCCTACTCCCTATCCCCTACTCCCTACTCCCTATCCCCTATCCCCTACTCCCTACTCCCTATCCCCTATCCCCTACTCCCTACTCCCTATCCCCTACTCCCTACTCCATATCCCCTACTCCCTACTCCATATCCCCTATCCCCTACTCCCTATCCCCTACTCCCTATCCCCTATCCCCTACTCCCTATCCCCTACTCCCTATCCCCTATCCCCTACTCCCTATCCCCTACTCCCTATCCCCATCCCCTATCCCCTACTCCCTATCCCCTACTCCCTATCCCCTATCCCCTATCACCTACTCCCTATCCCCTATCCCCTATCACCTACTCCCTATCCCCTACTCCCTATCCCCTATCCCCTACTCCCTATCCCCTATCCCCTACTCCCTATCCCCTACTCCCTATCCCCTACTCCCTATCCCCTATCCCCTACTCCCTATCCCCTACTCCCTATCCCCTATCACCTACTCCCTATCCCCTACTCCCTATCCCCTACTCCCTATCCCCTATCCCCTACTCCCTATCCCCTATCCCCTACTCCCTATCCCCTACTCCCTATCCCCTACTCCCTATCCCCTATCCCCTACTCCCTACTCCCTACTCCATATCCCCTACTCCCTACTCCCTATCCCCTACTCCCTACTCCCTATCCCCTATCCCCTACTCCCTATCCCCTACTCCCTATCCCCTACTTCCTATCCCCTATCCCCTACTCCCTATCCCCTACTCCCTATCCCCTATCCCCTATCCCCTACTCCCTATCCCCTATCCCCTACTTCCTATCCCCTACTCCCTATCCCCTATCCCCTGCTCCCTATCCCCTACTCCCTATCCCCTATCCCCTACTCCCTATCCCCTACTCCCTATCCCCTACTCCCTATCCCCTACTCCCTACTCCCTATCCCCTACTCCCTACTCCCTACTCCCTATCCCCTATCCCCTATCCCCTACTCCCTATCCCCTACTCCCTACTCCCTATCCCCTACTCCCTACTCCCTATCCCCTATCCCCTATCCCCTACTCCCTATCCCCTACTCCCTATCCCCTACTCCCTACTCCCTACTCCCTATCCCCTATCCCCTATCCCCTACTCCCTATCCCCTACTTCCCTATCCCCTACTCCCTATCCCCTCTCCCCTATCCCCTACTCCCTACCCCCTGATGGTTATAGTGTTTATAAAGGTTTGTACAGGTGCTACATGTTAGTGAGTTATCCTGTACCCTTTAACACGGTGTCATTCTCTGTGTATGATCAGATCTGTGCTCTCTGGAGAACGGCGGCTGCAGTCACAACTGTTCCGTGGCTCCGGGATTGGGAATCGTGTGTTCTTGCCCTCTCGGAATGGAGCTTAGTGCCAATAATAAAACCTGCCAGATCCAGGGCTTCTGTGCCAAACACCTGAAGTGCAGCCAGCGCTGTGAGCAAGACAAATTCACCGTCAAGTGCTCGTGTTACGACGGTTGGGCGCTGGAGCCGGACATGGAGAGCTGCAGGAGCACCGGTAAAGAAAATATAACACCTAGAGGCGTGTTCTCGATTCCCTGTTCATCAAACTGTATTCCCTAATCCCTACGGCACATCCCACATTCCCAATTCCCTAATGTGTATCCCCTATTCCGTAGGCTTTATGCATTCCCTATTCCCTATTCTCTGTTCCCTACTCTGCATTTACTATTCCATGTTCCCTTTTCCATTACCGGTTAAAAACATATGTACAGGCTTAACTTATATTTTATTTATTTATTTATATTTTTTTGTAAATTTGTTTCTATCTTTTCAATTATTATATAAATAAATAAAGCCTTGCCTTCCCTAGACAAATAACAATAAGAATCTAAAAAAGAAATGAGAAAATAATTGAAGTTTCATATGAGAATTTCTTACACAGCTATATAATGGAAATTGAATTTAAAAAATGAGAAACTGAAATATATATTTCATATATATAAGTTTTTGATAAATGATGAAATAAAATTCTTTCTGCACCACAGTTTATAGGAATATAAAAAAGTTAAATGTAAAAGAGAAATTCTTCCTAATTAAATGACAGAAAAAAAGTCAGATTTTCCCAGTGTTCGTTTTTTTTCTTTAAAGAGATTAAAAGAACGGGACAAAGCCAGAAAGAGAAAAGAAAATAACTGAGCACTTTAAACAGAGGTCGAATGTTTTATAGTGCTGGAGATCATCCACTTCTTCAGGAAGTGCGCTTCTCAGAAGGGCATTTATTTTGTAATAACGGTGGTGGTTTTGGGTTTGAGGGTAATAAACGGGGTGAGAATGAGGGCACTGGGAAACATTCAGCAGCGCACTGAATAGCTCCATTATTAACATGCTGGAAATGTGAAAAATAAGCATGAAGAAGAAAAGGGAAAACATTTGTTTTGGCAGGAAGTGCTGTGGTTGCCATGGACACGGAATCTCAGTCAGAAGATGGAGTTTCTGGAAAATCTAGTCAGAAAAGCAAGTACAGATATGCTGTTTGGATTAAATGGAAAGGTCAAAGTTTGTATAATAAAAGAAGTCGTGCATTCCAGTACTGCTTTAAACGCTCCCTGGACATCGGCTTTATGACGTTAAAGTTTGTGTGTCCCGTGTGTACGGATGCGGAGGGAAGAATACGGCGAACCTCACAGCTGCTGAGGGGGAAATATGTGACTTCTGATCATAAGGCAGAAAAAGTGCATTATTTCCATTTTTTTATAATTATTTACAGTAATTTTTAAACTAAAACTCAGACATTTATTGCAGAAAATTAAAAAATAAAATTAAAACCAATAAATTAAAAGAAATTTAGTGTGTCATTAGTGTGTTATAAAAATAAATAGGTAAAAAGGTATAAAGGTAAATTTTCCCATTTTATCTCAGTTTATTAAAGAGATTTAGACATTTTTAGAAAAACAGAATTTAATAAAATTTAAGGAAAAAAACTAATTTACACTAGAAAGATCTGCACAATAAATTACTTACTGCTTTTTTTTTTCTTTTCAAATTTTTTTGTAATTTTTAAAGCAATCTTGGGTGTTAGAAGCACCGTATAATTTATAAATAATGAACTAATTAATAAATTTTACAATTGAATAAATAAATAAAACATTTGTATATATTTTGAATATCTCTTGACAGATGTTTTCACGACATTGTTGTTCTTCATGTTAGTCTTTTTCAGTCTCTTACCTATTGATCTATTTGTTTTGTTTGTATTCCATCATTTATCCTTCTCTCTTTCTCTCAGACCCGTTTAAGCCGTTCATCATCTTCTCAAACCGTCATGAGATCCGACGCATCGATCTGCACAAAGGAGAGTTCAGCGTCCTTGTACCAGGACTTCGCAACACCATCGCGCTCGACTTCCATCTGAACGAGAGCACGCTCTACTGGACCGACGTGGTGGAGGACAAAATCTACCGCGGGAAACTCTCCGAGAACGGAGGTGAGGATCAGAGCCAGAGTTTTTTTAAATTTTAGAAGAAAATCTAGAAATTATTTTACTGTGAATAGATATTTTCAATAAAAATCAGATTTTCAGGAAAATCATCAGAAATAAAATAAATAAATAAATAAAAATCCAGAATACACAGTAATTTTCAGGTAAAATTTGGAAAAATTTAGATGCACTTTTATTAGAAATATTTTTCTCTGTCTCTGTGTCTCAGCGGCTCTGACAAGTTTCGATGTAGTGATTCAGTACGGTTTGGCGACACCTGAAGGATTAGCTGTGGATTGGATAGCTGGAAATATTTACTGGGTGGAAAGTAACTTGGATCAAATCGAGGTGGCGAAACTGGACGGCACCATGCGCACTACGCTGCTAGCCGGAGACGTGGAGCACCCGCGGGCCATCGCTCTCGACCCCAGAGAGGGGTACTGTACACAGTCACGTCACCCTTCACCCTTTCACCCTTTAAAGTTCCTTTAAATTTATCGTATGGTTGTCAGATTAACGAGACGTGTATTTTTCTTTCAGTTTTCTTTTCAGGTCTTTTTGGAATAATTATGGTCAATCAGAAGCGCTCTTCCCTCCTTTAAATATTCACCCTGTAGTTAATACCAGAAAATACAGCAGTAGTTCAGTTTTATTTTTTTCCAGCAATGACATATTTCTTTCCTTTAGACTAACTACTATCCTAAGAATATCCCACGAATGAACTTTTCACAGAATCCTGTTCTGGACGGATTGGGATGCGAGCATGCCGAGGATCGAGGCTGCCTCTATGAGTGGATTTGGGCGGCGCACGATCCATAAAGAGACAGGAAACGGAGGCTGGCCGAACGGCCTCACAGTCGATTACCTCGAGAGACGAATCCTCTGGATAGACGCCAGGTAAGGGCTGTCTGACCACCAGCACCAACAAAGAGCTTCACTGTCTCAGGTATTTTCCAGCAATATTCCAA
>NC_069729.1:21314455-21321955 GCF_027358585.1 Pangasianodon hypophthalmus
GACAGAGAGGGACAGAGAGAGAGACAGGGACAGAGACAGAGAGAGGGACAGAGAGAGGGACAGAGAGAGAGACAGAGAGAGGGAGAGGGACAGAGAGACAGAGAGAGAGAGAGAGAGAGGGGGACAGAGAGACAGAGAGGGACAGAGAGAGAGAGAGAGGGACAGAGAGACAGAGAGAGACAGGGAGAGGGACAGAGAGACAGAGAGAGAGAGAGGGACAGAGAGACAGAGAGGGACAGAGAGAGAGAGGGACAGAGAGAGAGAGGGACAGAGAGAGAGAGAGACAGAGACAAGCAGAGAGAGAGAGGGACAGAGAGAGAGAGGGGGGGGGGCAGAGAGAGAGATAGACAGAGAGAGAGAGAGGGGGGGGGACAGAGAGAGAGAGAGAGAGGGGGACAGAGAGAGAGAGAGAGAGGGGGACAGAGAGACAGAGAGGGACAGAGAGAGAGAGAGAGGGACAGAGAGACAGAGAGAGACAGGGAGAGGGACAGAGAGACAGAGAGAGAGAGAGGGACAGAGAGAGAGAGAGAGAGGGGGACAGAGAGACAGAGAGGGACAGAGAGAGAGAGAGAGGGACAGAGAGACAGAGAGAGAGAGAGGGACAGAGAGGGACAGAGAGAGAGAGGGACAGAGAGAGAGAGAGACAGAGACAGACAGAGAGAGAGAGACAGAGAGGGGGGGACAGAGAGAGGGACAGAGACAGAGAGGGACAGAGAGAGAGAGGAACAGAGAGGGACAGACAGAGAGATACAGAGAGCAGATAGAGAGAGAGAGAGACAGACAGACAGACAGAGAGAGAGAGAGAGAGAGAGAGTTTACTAAAACTTAACCCTGTCTAATCTTCCTGTTTGTATGTAATTCAGTTGTCTCCTTTTCTGTAACACTGAGTATTTTATTCAAACAGAAAATACAGATATGTTTTGCTCTTTTCTTGCCTTGCACACTTTGCACACTTTGCACACTTTGCACACTTTGCACATATTCAGAGTCCAAAAGTTAGGGCAGTGTTTACGTGAGGAAAGTTCCTGGTATTCAGAGTCGGGTTACGCAGCTGCTTCAGTGGCTCCACATTCAGATTATTAAACTCTCCCGTGTGTACTTCACATCTCTGAGGTTACCAGGTTTTTGAGTAAAAGCATCTGAGACGGAGTTTTACACCAGCGTCTAGACCAACACCTTTAAACACAAACACTCACCTGTAAACCTGAAAAAAATCAGGGATAGAAAATACCGACTGAAGAAGGAAATGGTGTTTTTTTTGCTGCCAAATGTAATATGATGCAGCATAAAAACAAGAGACAATTTAAAAATGAAAAATAGAAAGAAAGACTAAATGTTTACCTGTGTGTGTGTGTGTGTGTGTGTGTGTGTGTGTGTGTTAGTACTCACTCTAACGGCTCTATAAAGAGAGGAAGTAAACACAACGCCACAGACTCGGTCACTCTGAGGACGGGACTCGGAGTTCAGCTCAAAGACATCAAAGTGTTTAACAGAGCGAGACAGCAAGGTGAGATTTCCTGCTTTTAATAACTAAAAAATAAATATGTAAACAAATAAACAAATAAATAAATACATTTCTAGTGATGTAGGCATGCTGTGTGCCTGAAGAGCAATAATTTAATTAAAATAGTAAATAATTAAATATAATTAAACCCAACTTCAACTTTAAATACATCATAACAACTGTCAGAAATTATTTATTTATTTATTTATTTATTTATTTATAAAAGTGAAAAAGCACAAAGTGAACGTTTATGATGATTTAATCTTAAACACTACCAAGCCTTAGCATTACTAATTAATAGTAATAATTATTATGATTCAAGTGATAAATATTTATATGATATTTTAAGAAGCAATGTTAGCATTTTTTAAATAAATGTATAAAAAGTGTTTTTATTTTTGAATATTTAAAAATTTTCCTGTCATGAATAAAATGTAATAATTTATTTTCGTTGTAGTTATTTAATTCAAATTTAATTATTTCCATATTTTTTCCTCAATATCATTTTCACACATAGTGTTTCAACGTAAATAAATAGAAAAATAAAATACAAATAAATAAATGAAATCAAATGGACGGATGAAAATAAAACCATAAATATCTGATCTTAAATCCTTCACTCTTAAACACCCCTGAAAGGTTCCAGAAAGGGTTCCATGTGGAACTTTTCCAAGGAATCCAAGCAATTCTTGAGGAACCGTTTCTCTTGTGAACGTGTAACGTGCCTCATTTTGTTCTTCCTCGTGTCTCTGTACCTGACAGGGACGAACGTGTGTAAGGAGAATAACGGCGGTTGTGAGCAGTTGTGTCTTTACCGTGGGAACGGCGAGCGTTCCTGCGCCTGCGCTCACGGCGCTCTGGATGAAGACGGCCGGAGCTGCAGGGATTATCCGGGATACCTGCTGTACTCGGAGCGCACCATCCTGAAGAGCGTGCACTTATCGGATGAGAAGAACCTCAACGCTCCAGTCAAGCCGTTCGAGGACGCGGAACACATGAAGAACGTGATAGCGTTAGCCTTCGATTACCGCGGCGGCGGAGGGAAAGGAGCTAACCGGATCTTCTACAGCGACATTCACTTCGGAAACATTCAGCAGATCAGCGACGACGGCTCGGAGCGGAAAACCGTGGTGGAGAGTGAGTCAGATTTATTTACTGTCTAATGCTGAGATTTCTTATTTCTACACCTGGATGCGTGTGAGTGGAAGTGTCAGTGCTGCATTTCTGCATTTCTCCAAGAAATTACAAAAATAAATAAAATTAATTTTATAAACGTTAGTTAGCAAATCAGCAGAATAATTTAAAATAACCTAAATATAAAATAAAGATCTTTCTACTGGTTTCTTTCTTCTGAATTCTTCGGACATTATGGCATATTGTAGACTTGTTTTACAGACTGCTGATGATTAACGTGGTAATTATTAGTTATTAATAATAATAATGAGTTTATTCCGCTCTCAGGCAGCAAACAGTGACAGACGTCAGGACATTTGATTAATAAAAATATTTTCCAAAAACAGTTCATTGTAGAAAACCAACAAAATTAAGAAAAAGAATGGCCTGTGTTTGATGTATGTAAGTTTTTGTTGTTGTTGTTGTTGTTGTTTTTACTATTTTAACTATTTTGATATTTTCATATATTAAGGTGTCTGAAAATTACCCTCACAATATTAGATAGAAGATGGAGCAAAAAAAGAAGAAAAAAACAACCCATTCTGTCATTTTTTTAATCACTTTTTTCCCTCCTTTTTCCCCTTTTTCACTACATGGTTGGTTTATTTTTGTTTTCTTTTCTGTTTCGTGCGCTTCTGTGCACCTGAAGTGCAAATATAAAGTTTATGAGCTAGTCAGTTCAATAAATGGATGGATGGATGGATAGACAGATAGATAAGAATTTATTGGCTTAATTAGGTGTTCTCTCATTTTCTTTATTAAAAAAATCTCCTATTTGTTCTCCTTCTCTCTAAGTTTATTTTATATACGTTTCTCCTTTCAGTCCTCGCTGCTTTCTTCTCCTGTGCGTCTTTTCTACTTTTGTCTGTCTCGATTTTCATGCTGCATTACAAAAAAAAAAAAACAAAATTAAAAAAAAAAAGTTAAAACCAATAGAAGGATGAAATCTGGACCATTTATTGTTGTTCTGATGACATAAAGTGAAATGTTAGAAATTGTTCGCATTTTCCTCAACAGTACTGAACGTAAAGGTGTCCGTTTGTAAGTGAAATTATTTTCTATTATAATGATTTCTGTAAAAAAAGCTTGTGTGGTGTAGAACTGAGTAATGATCAGTAATGTGACAATCAAGGAGTGTTTAATATAAAAAGAAGAAAATAACCACGTACAGTACATTTAAGCGCTATATTTTCATTTCAGTCATAATGAGCTGGCGAGATTTCTTAAGAAAACTTGCTCTAGCAGCTACATTTCCCCACGAGTTCCTTAAGTTCCTTCCTGAATTTGTGTGACATGAAGACGTACAGGATGGGATTTACGACGGTCGATGAAGTGGCCATGATGCGAGCAAAAGTAGCAAAAGGTCCGAATCTCGGCAGAGGCCCCGTCGCTGTGGCTCGAAACCCGAGCTGGACCAGCACCAGTCCATAGGACGGCAACCAGCACAGAACAAAAGCCAGAACCAGCAGAACCGACGTGTGGGTCACTTGCGTCTGGTACCGTTCTAACCGCTCCGTCTGGTTTGTTTCACGATTCTGTCTGGTTTTGTGCAGGAAATGGTATATGTTCCCATAAGCAAGCATGATGACCACTAGTGGAAGAACGAAGGCAAACAAAAAGTGGCAAACGCCGTACGCTATCTGGTCGGCGTCAGACAGGAAGCTGAAACATATCAAATCCTGCCTGGTTGAACGCAGTTCAGTCCCTGAGATTATCGTCCTCCAGGTGAACTGAGGAATCGCCATGGCGATCGCCGGTACCCACAGAACCACAGCGACGATTTTTATACGCCTGCTTCTGCGCCAGCGGTAAGCTTTGGTCGGGTGAACCACGATTATATAGCGACTGAAGGCTAGAGCAGCTAGCGTGAAAGCGCTAGCAGAGGTGCACATGGCTCCCAGGAAGCTCACCGCTTTGCACATGAAGCTTCCGAAGGGCCAGTGGCGGGTCGCTATGGCGACAGTGTGATAGGGGACGCAGAACAGGAGGAAAATATCCGCCACGCTTAAATTCAGAAGGAGAATGTCGGTTCCGTTTGCGTTACCGTATTGGATTCGCGCAGAGCTAGTTCCACGTCCTCTTTTCATGGTTCGCAAGATGATGATGATGACCAGGATGTGGCCCACCATTCCGGTCACTAGGATGAAGGTGTCCAATATGGGAACGAGGATTCGTTCAACATCAGTGGGTCCTGAAACATCACTAGTGTTCTCTCTGTCACCTGGTTCTGTGATATTTTCCGTGAGAAAGTTATCCATTCTGGAAGATTAGTGCCAATCAATCGTAAAGTCCCAAATTGCAAGCGTTATCCCTGAGAATGGTATCCATGGGCAACCTGGAAGTTAACAGTTTTCCGTACTAAATATAAGCAGCGTTTCTCATTCCAAACATGAGCATTCGTATCTGTTTGTCCAAAAGATAAAAAAACCTCAAGTTTATGATTTACTCCTCAGACAACGGTATTCCGGTGAGAAAACACCCGGCGTCTCTTTCCCCTCGCTGTGTTTTTGTGGAATGAGGAAATCCGATCAATATTTACAGCAGGTGTTAAGTTGATAAAACCTCGCTGGAATGATCACCACACAGTCTGGAGTCCAAAGGACGTTCCCAGAGCATTGGTTCAAAGGACACAGCACTCAATCATGGTGATATCTTTAGAACCTTTTGAACTTTTAGTGTAATTTTGATTCTCAGCTCTCGTAGATTCTTGTTTCCCGTAATCAGGATTGCAGTTCCACGAGATTCAGTAGAAACATCTGTTTCTTCCCAAGCTGCAATGTTTCTCTTTTCCCTGAATATCTCTGATATCTCAGTTAAATCTGCTAATTATTTCTATAAGTTTAAAGCCTTGTGCTCCTGAAAAGCAGCAGCTGTGAAGAACGTTATCTAACGTCCATTCCTGAAGATTCATCCTTCTGTTAATCCGCAGGTGATGTCTGAAACAGAAAGACATTAGCTAGTCATGGGAACGCTTCGGAGACGAGCGTGTCCTTTGAACTCTGTGCAGCGACGGCGCTCTATAAACGGGGAAATCTGGTTGGCTAGTCGGCTTGGATCGTTTCCAGGTTCCAGTTCATGGAGTTTAATTTCAATCCATAAAAACATCTTCAAAGCTTCACCTGTTACATCCAGTATGATGTGATTCGGTCTTGTGTGCGTTTCCTTCATATAAACTCTAACGCCGTGTACTTTGAACCTCGCAACTACACAGCTCTTTGTTCCTCTCCACCTGAACAAAAAAGATGTTTGATGACGCATTTTATATCCACAATATTATTAGGATTAGCGACCAGTGAGAACGCTTTATAAAGCAAACGGGTCGTAAATTTGAAATGAGCCAGTGACGCACACGCAGAACAGCAGCGTTTAGGTGACGACGTGATCCTCATCTTCATGTTTTATTTGTCTTTATAAATCACTAGGGCTCAGTGTGCGATTTAACCCTGATTGGATTACTCAACATCCTGTTACCAGGATAATGGTAATAATTAATGTTAATTAATGTTTGATAAAAAGTTATCGTCATGTTTTAAGCTGCACTGAAACTTTCCAAGCGTGTTTGCATCAAAGATAAATTACATCTACCAAAAGTTATCAAAGATTAAGATAAGTAAATGTGATGAAGTTTGAAGTCATTAGCTAAATATTGTCCAGCTGATGCACATGCGCTTTTTTATCTCATGTAATTTAGCTAGCTAGGCCTCGCAACTTTTTACTTTTTACTCATCACCTTGTATTTAAATAACTAATCCATTTTTTAAGGTTTATATCATAGATTCTGCACTCTGCGGTTGGATGTTTGTGATGTCAGTCAAACATCATTCTGTGAAAGTAGGCGGGTCTTAGCCACGTTGAACTGAACTGTAGTTTATTGATTGAAAAACTACCAGGCTGTCCCGTGTATAACGGACCTGTCAGGATTCACAGGTTTAATCAGAAAGTCAGTGACAGTAAAGTTTAATACCTAAAATATATATATATATTTTTTTTGCAAATTGTATTTCTTTAATTACACTTTATAATGTAAGTAACAATAATCAGATGATCGCATATATATATATACATATATATATATATATATAAAAATAAGCTGGTAAATTAAAAAAAAAAAAGTAATTAACTAATCGTCTACTGGAACACTTTTCTTACGCAACCTTTCCTTTTATTAATATAAAAGCATGTGTGAAATGTGTTCAGTGTTTATTTTTTAAATGTTCCTCATGTATTTTTAGTTCTAATGTCAGTAAACATGCGCACGCTGTTTTTCTGGCTCTCTCCTGCAGATGTGGGTTCGGTGGAAGGTCTGGCGTATAACCGAGCGTGGGACACGCTGTACTGGACCAGCTACACCACGTCCACCATCACACGCCACACCGTGGACCAGAGCCGGTGGTGGGCCTTCGACCGGGACGTGGTGGTCACCATGGCAGGAGACGACCATCCCCGAGCCTTCGTCCTCGACGAGTGTCAGAAGTAAATCGCGCTTCACGTACTTCCTGTGAATTTAAAATGAATTCTTTCATTAGAAACGATCACCAGGCTTTTGTTGTTCCACTCCTCAGTCTGATGTTCTGGACAAACTGGAATGAGCAATCTCCCAGCATCATGCGCGCTCAGCTCTCGGGCTCCAACGTCCTGGCCATTATCAGGACAGACATCCGAACTCCCAACGGTCTCGCTATAGACCACCGCGCGGAGAAGCTCTACTTCACTGACGCTACGCTGGACAAGATCGAGCGCTGCGAGTACGACGGCAGCCATCGCTACGTGAGTCCAACACACACTGCACGCCTTCGCTTTATTTTATTTCATTTCACTTTATT